>NC_083657.1:18000502-18145502 GCF_963576545.1 Limanda limanda | reverse complement strand
GGCAGGTGGTGGGCGGGCGGCGGTTTCCAAGGTAGGAACTTGATTGGGAGACAGGGGGGTTAAAAGGAAAGCTAAGGGGAGGAAGATGAAGTTGATGGAAATGTAGTTACAGAAGATGGATTAGAAAATGAGGAGCATATTTAGCTTTGAAATCCTACATCAGAATGTCCTGATTATGTCAAAGTCTCAATCTTCTCTAAAATAGTCATAATTTTTGTATCTTTACATCATTACTTCATTCAGGTCAATTCATTTGTGTATCTTAATAATTAATTCATGCATTGACAGACATTTACAGAAAGGTCGATTTTATTTTGAAATCACTAACATTCCCTTAAAAGTGGGCACAGTGGAATGGGTGAGTGAGGGTGGAGGCTGGCTTGACTGCAGTCAATAAATTACAATTCTATCCAAAGCGACTTCCAATAAGTGCATTCAACCATGAGGGTACAAACCCAGATCAGCAAACACTATGTAAGTACAATTTGCTTCAAAAAGCCAAACTGGACAGCAGTCATTTTGTTGAGTGGCTAGGTGTCCCTCACAGTGAGGGAGTAGCAGGTCGATTGGCAGATGCAGAGCAGAGTGGACGGGCTTGGGGGTAAAGTTTAACCATGTTTTGGATGTTGACTGGGTCCGATCCGATTGTAGGACATAGTGTCTTGAAACAAGCGGTGTAGTGAACTAAGGTAGATTGAAGACCAGTCGAGCTGCTCAATTGTGGATGAGTTTCAGCGGTCATATGGTAGCAGGTAGCTGGCAGACCAGCCAGGAGGGAATTTAAGTAGTCTGGGCATGAGTTGACAAGAGCCTGGACCAGAACCTATGCCACCTTCTGAGTGAGAAGGGGAGATACTCTACTCAATCAGGTTGTTGGAGCAATGTTGGCGCTCGAGTATCACACCCAGGTTGCTTGCAGTCTGGTGGGGACTACCAGTGTTGTCAATTATGGTAAGGTTATTGGTAGGAGAGCCCTTCTCTGATAGGAAAAGTAGCTCGGTTTTGTCAATAATCTGTAAGTGGTGTGCGTACATCCACTGAGAGATGCCATTCAGAAAAGCAGAGATTTGTGCTGCTACCTGTGTTTCAGACTCAGGAAAGGAAAAATTAGTTAGGTATCATCTGTGTAGCTGTGGTATGTAAAGCCACGGGAGCGTATAACAGAGCCGAGAGAGTTGATGTACAGAGAGAAGAGGAGAGGGCCAAGGATGAAACATTGAGTGAACCCAGTAGTGAGTGGACAGCACTGTACAGTACTGATAGGGATAGCATGCCGAAATTGCTCATATAATGAATACAAACCTTTTCTTCAAGCACGTCCACTCCGCTCTGCATCTGCCTAAGAGCTGGTTCAGGTCTGTCTTAGAAAGCTCTTAGGAATGCTGCTATAGGTCTAAGATGTCCGGGGGCACATGACTTATCTTTCCTCTTCTGCCTCTTTATGACATTAATGTCTCATCAACACGTTACTGACTTGACTACTTCGCTGCAAATACAACGTTGAATCGTGATTTGGATTGTGGATTGTGCTCGTGATGGTGGATGGCGAATCAGAGATTGTGATGGAGGATCATGGTGGCAGCTAATCATACTTTGAACATTGACAGATTTCTTCATAACTGTTTCTTCCAATCAATGTTGTAAATACGATTATTTTGTTGATGCATTCATTTACAAGCATCGATTGCACTTTTGTCCATCCTTGGAGAGGGATCCCTCAAATGTGGCTCTCCCTGAGGTTTCTAAGTTGTTTTTTCCCCGTTAAAGACTTTTTTGGGGGTAGTTTTCCTTACTCTTGTTGTCAGTTAAGAACAAAAGATGTTTCACCTTGTTAAGTCCTATGAGACAAACAGTGGTTTGTATATATGGTCTATATAAATAAAAATTTGATTCATTAATTTGATTGATGAACAAACATAATTACTAGCAGTCTCCGTTGTTTAAAACTTTGGTTGGGGGGCGGCACAAAACTTGACGGAGCCAGCTTGCAATTCTCATGTCAGGAAAGACCCTTGACTCTTAATATCTTTAATTTATTATATAGGGCAATCCTTCCGATTGGCCAAATATATTTACATGCAGAGCTTGAATGCAAGGCACATGAACCATTTATCACAGTTCAATCTGTCTTTTGCAATATGAATATCTTGTATGTTGCTATCGCGATGATGGTAAATTTGAGATTTATTGTACAGAACTACATATCACCCCACTAAAGCACTGCGAACCCAGAATTCAGGCTTATTTGTTGTCTCTTAATCCTCCAAATGTCAGAGTCTTCAGCTGTCAAGCTCTTCTCCAAGTTTCAGTTCAGGAGACAGACACTGTCTCTAAGTTTAGGGGTATCCCTAAAACCTTTCATTTTGATATTGCTTATAGTTAGAGATGGTTCAGGTCTGTCTTGGACCTGCTCTTAGTTACGCTGTTATAGTTCTAGATTGTTGGGGGACATAACACATGTAGCTTCTTTTTCCTCTTTTCCCTCTTCATCACATTAATGTCTCATCAATAAATTACTTTCTCCCCAGAGTTCTCAGGGCTCAGGGTGTATTCAGATGATGTATTTAGATGGTGAGTACAACTAGATCAGATAGCTCAGATCTACAAGTTGGCAATTCATTTAGTTATTGATTAGTCTGGTCTGATTTAATGCAACATTTCAAAGATGGCGGAGACAAACACTGCTAACGATACAGTGGATACAAGATGTCAAAAGAGCGGAAACAGTTTACATCGAAGCCTTCAAAGGCCATTAGCTGCTAAATGTGTAAAGTAAATTTCACATGGAAAAGCAGTACAACATAATTGTGATATGAACCTGAGAAGTGAAAACAAGTTAGAAACATTCTTCTTCTTCTCTTGGTTTAGTGTACATAACTTTAAGGTTGATACTAGGGATTTTTTCCAGCCAATATTGATAAACAATAATTACATGCTTTGCATGGTGGATACCGATACTTATTTCATTTTGTTGTCATCATTACATGATGATTTCATATTCCATTGTTAACACAACAAAAACAGTTCTCACTCAGTTCTGAATGTTTATTTAGTTTTTTAGTTAAGTACATCAGAAAACAACTTTACTCTTTACTGTTTACTGTTGTTGCCAGTGGCTGCAACTGCTGTTGGGGCATGTTGTTGCCAGTGGCTGCAGCTGCTGTTGGGGCATGTTGTTGCCGGTGGCTGTAGGAACTAGTGCTTTTTGGGCCTGTGGTTACTTGTGCTGCTGCAATTGGGGCCTTTGGCTGTTGTTGGGCCCTCTGGTTGCTTTTGGGTCCTGTAGCTGCTGTTGCTAGTTTGGGGGTCTGTGGCGGCTGCTGCTGCTTTTGGGGCCTCTGGTTGCTGCTGCTGCTGTTGGGGCATGTGGTTTTGGTTGTGGTATGTGGCTGCTGTTATATATATAAACAGAGATGGCACTTGTGGAGGCATACAAACAGGTGCAGTTATCGTAATTATTTTTAAAATGGAATGTAAGAAAGTCATTTCCATAAAAAGATTCACACTTCAGGTTCCACAGGTAGACAGTGCAGTTTATAGTATTTGTTGAAGCAAAGGTAGAGTACAAGGTGGTCAGCAATGATGACAGGAAATACAGGAAAACAGTAAGGCAGTGTTTAAATATTAGAGGGGGGAGAAACAGTTGTCCAAAAATGCAGAAAGCTGGTATCTTCACAAAACGACCACCTGGATCCAATCCCTCCAGCTCTAGTTAAAGCACGTCTTCCTCATTCCTCTGATGACCTATATATTAACTTCTCTTTCCTCAAAGTTGCCATGATCAAACCAAACCTAAAAAAAACAAGGACCTCCTCCGTGCAGCTGAATCTGGTAATCTCTCCTTCCTTATCCACCTTGACCTCATCGCCACCTTCAATACCATATCACATCAGCTCCTCTCAGACCGTCTTGTTGGCATTTGAATCGGGGGGTGGGGGGGTGGGGCACTGTGTTTATAGGTTTATCTCCTATCTTACAGGCAGGACACAGTATTGGGCCTGCTCTTCATTTACCTCCTCCCTCTTGGCAGTTTCCTGCGGCATTATGGCATCCATTTTCCTTCCTACGCTAATTATACACAGCTTTATCTACTCTTCCCCAAAGTACCCTCACTGCTTGTCTCAAGGACCTACAGAAATGGATGACAAACAACTACCTAAAACTGTGCGTGTCCTCATTGGTTCCAAATCCACACTTAAAAAAAGGAATATCCACTCAATCCCCTGGTGTTATCATGGACAGTACTCTTTACTTCTCCAGCCATATAAATAATGTATCACGGACTGCCTTTTTCCCTTTACAAAACTTCCCCAGATTAAGCCCAGCCTTAACACAGTACTCCACAGAAATTATCCTTAATGCCCTGGTCACATCACACATTGATTACTGCAATGCTATCCTCACTGGTATCCACAACAAACTCATTCACCATCTCATCCAAAACTGTGTTTTGGAGTTCATTCAATTACGCTGGCTCCCTGTATCACAACGCATCAATATCAAAAACCTTCTATTAACTTTTAAAGCCATTCATAATTTATAAGCTGGTTATCTCACAGACCTCCTTCACACTTACACTCCCTCTTGCCCCCTACCGTCTTCATCAGCAAATCTACTGACGGTACCAACCGTTAACCTCAGCGCAATGGGGCCTTCTCTCATGCTGCACACAAACTCTGGAACTCCCTTCCCAACCACATCAACACGCTTGACTCAATACAAAATTTAAAACTGCTCTTGAAACCTCATCTGTTTAGACTAAGATACTCACTCTAACGCCTGTCATACACCTTATCTACATGTTGGGTGTATTTTAAAGCTTAAGGTCCATTAACATAAAGGTCGTTTGCATTTTTCAAACCCCTTTTGAGAGCATGGACCTGGATTCTTCAGGCCATTATTTCTGGACAAAATTTTTTCGACACCTCATCTTTATTTGTGTTTGCTATAAATATGATTGTCATTTTTTTTCCAAGTTCTGCTCTTTTACATTGTTGATGGCAACTATGTTGTATTACTTTTGCTATTGATTGTATGTTTTATAATGGCAATCTCTATTATAATGATACTATCTCTCCACTCTGTTACATATTCCATTTGTAAGGGGTAATTCTTTAAGTCGACATGCAAGGAGACAGTGCATTCCTATATGTGACAAATGCACATTTTATAAATGTACACTATACAAACATGTATGTATTTATAAATATTTTTTCATGGTTAAAGCCCCAGTGGGCAGCTGTGGCTCAGTGGTAGAACGTTTGTCAGCAGGACGATCCTCAGTCGTCCCCACCTGCATGCCGAAGTGTCCTTGGGAAAGATGCTAACCCTAAATTGCCCCACATAGAACCAAAAAGTGTCACGGAAAAGAAAAGTGTGTTGAATCTGAAAGCAAACAATTGGACTTTCGCCCTACTGATGAGCCCAGAATCTCCTTGACTGCCAGAAAAAACGAAATCGCCCGAAAATGTTATCTTTAACTGATCTCGCCTGATGTGTTGGATGACCCTGGGATATGTACTGATCTGGGTGAACAGAAGAGGAGGTTAGCCACAGTTTTATCACAGCTTGCAAAGGTTCAGGAGCCTCGGCCCCCTGCCTGTTGATGTAACCTGCCTGATATTGTGAGTCGTTAACCTTTGCAAGAACTGGGAAGTGCAAGCACAACAGCTTTCATCTCCAGAACATGTATGTGTCGGGTCACCCTACACCAGTCTAGTGTCCGTCGACCCATTCTTTCATGTGCAAGACAGCAAAAAGGAACTACTTGCAGTATGGCTTCTATCAGGCCCACTATGAAATCAAAGCTCCCCTAGTCGACCCGAGTTTGCAGCTGAGACAGGCTTAAAAAGCCTGCTGCCTGTCGAAAGCAGTACAATGGTCACCCTCCTGGAGTCCAGAACCATGCGCAGAAATGTTTTCACTGGGGAAGGCGGAACTTGCTCTTCTGGCAGTTATGGTGCAGAGCCAGGCCTTGGGTACCACACACACATGCACTCACTTATATCTCTTAGGTTTATGAAGGCTGAAGAAGGACTCTGACCTGTTGAGTCATCTGCCAAACAATGTCGATGAACTGGAGGAAAAAAGGGGGGAATGCTCAGAGTTAGCATGGTTCCCATCACCATGACCCACACGCTACAACACATGAAAAAAATACTTTGAGTGGAAAAAACGTCAGGCCACCTGACAGCAGCACTGCTCCTCTGAGCATAGCACAGCCGGTCTCCAAGGTTATTGAGGCCTTACTGTCTAGGGATACATAGGTACACTTTGCCCGTGCATTGAGTGAATTCTCAGGAAAAAGAGATACCAAATATTAAAAAGGAAGTTCCAATGCCTTGCCAGATGAGTACCTGGAAGCATTGTTTGTTGCCAAAACCCCAGAATGGGCAAAGTCTTCCCTTCTCATGGCTTTCTTTAACCTTTACTCTCCAAAATTGGGGATGAGTTCTGTCTTCATCACCTGCGCATGTTGAGGGTAGGTCATGATAATGAGTGGCCAACCTTGTTAGAGGGGAGCATTAGAAGAACTATAATCGGCAGCCATGTTACATGATCAACACCAACCATGGCTCTATTGACAGGAGGGGGTGGGCGCTTTGAAGACTGCTCATATGAGCTGCTCATATGCAACCTGGTTTCCACAGGATAATTCATTATCATTCACCTCATCTTCATTCAACACTGGAGAGGAGGGTAGGGGACTAATATGGATAATTGTAGGTCAGGGGATGGGTATGTCTGGCCAAAATGCTAGGGTCTTGAACATTACCTTCATCCCTTTTAATTCTGCTTCGGTCAGTCTCCTACGTTTTTTGACCTTCAGGGTATTCAGAACTTGTATAATGGCGCTGGCTGACATCCTTAAACAGCAGCACACAACCATCCTCAAATGGTTTAGAAAACTGGACAAGGCTAACCTCTCATCTTGATTTTGTAACTGAGGTCAAGAGAATACTGGTGAACCAGCAGAGAGACAGGCCCAATTTTAATGATCTGCTTCAGAAAGAAGAAGAAGAAGAAGAAGAAGAAGAAGAAGAAGAAGAAGAAGAAGAAGAAGAAGAAGAAGAAGAAGAAGAAGAAGAAGAAGAAGAAGAAGAAGAAGAAGAAGAAGAAGAAGAAGAAGAAGAAGGACATCTGTTCATGAAGGCTGTTAGCAATGGACCTCTGCAACGCCTTTATACAAACCTGAACCATCAAACTGCAAACAATAACCATAACAGTAGAAGAGAGGACAGCCTTTTCTGAAATCTCATTCACAGCACCCTGAATCAGGTGAGTATCAAACATTCAACTGATTCCACTCCAACACTGGTGTGTTAAAGGTAATTTGGCAGGCAAGCCGGTGTGTTATACAGAAACATCCACCTCACAAAAAGCAGGGGGACCATCCCCTGTGTATGCATGTGTGTGTCAGACAGCAGTGTGCAGTGGAGTTCCCGTGGTATGAGTGGGGGAGGAGGGGTGCTCGGAGGAGGACAGGGAGTGGGAGGACGTCTCTCTTTGCAGCTCTTCCACCCTTCTCTGCAACTCTGATCTCAGAAACAGCAGCTCTTTCAGAGACTGGCGTACTGGCACCTGAAAAACAAATAGTGAATAATAATATTAGCACAATTCACTTGTGTATCATTATCCAAACCAGCGATTACATGTAGTTGTTCAACTTCCAGAAAATCTGCAAAAACAAACCATCCAAGCCTGTGGATTCCCTGCATTATATGATGGGTGTGAAGGAATATTCAAATAGAAAAGACAATTTGGGGTAAAGTTCAGAAAATAAAATTTAGGGTACAAAAACCTAATTTCAAATAAGCACCAACTGTAAGTCCAGTTGGTGGATGCTGCTTGATACTGTTGTACCCTCCATTCATCACTACATAGGAAGTGTACCTGTGGTCTCATGCACGGGTTCCAGCGAGCATAGTAACTGGTCCACAGCTCGAGGTGTCTTGAGGAAACAAGTGGATACAGAACATGGTGCTCATAATCCACATAGAAGGGGTTGGTGAAGTCCTCCGGCTGGCTGGAAGGGGGCAATAAAAGACAGACTGTCAGAGACTTACTTCTGTCATTCACTCCATTCACTTATTCGAATGAGGCAGCTGTCTTACCTGTTAATGTAGGACCACAAGGACACAGTCTTGGTCTGCACTTCCTGAGCAAGACATAAGAGTTTGTTCATGACCAATTTAAGACTCATGAACCCCTATTAACAGAAAAATGGTCCTTACCTTGGCTGTCCTCTCCTCTTCACTGTTATAAAGGAATGTACCGAAGAGACAGCTGTAGAGGTGGTCCAGCACTGTGATCAGGAACAGCTCATTGAACTCAAACGCTGCTGAGAACTGCAGTCAGAAGAGGAGTAGTGATAATGAGTGGAGAGAAGGGGCCCATTTCAACATGAGTTAAAATAACACAAGCACAAACTTAATTTCATGAAAACAAATGAAGGACTCTGACCTGTCGAGTCATCTGCCAAACACAATCGATGAACTGGATGAAAACGGGGGAGCGCTCAGAGTTAGCATGGTTCTCATCGCCATGACCCACACGCTACAACACAGAAAGGAAATACTTTAAGTGGACAAAAAGTCAGGTTCGCGTTACACCTGCTACAACTCAGTACCATACAATTAGGCCCCATAAATACAACAGGAAGTTTATAAGTAGCAGTAATATACATTAACATACGGATACTCTAGTTAAGCAGTATCCTTAGGTTAATGAATGTTACTCACCTACTTAACTCGAACTAAGATTTCATCACATCCAGTCTCAAATACTGCTATGTAAGAGTTTCCTAATGTTTTCATTGTGTCTTTCTCTGAGAGACAAACAACCCATTTCCAACTGGACATACATTAAAATAAAGGTTAACATTTATTCTAATATGGGTGTAACTACAGGCAGTGCAATCGGATCTCAGCTAGGTGTAAATTACAACAGCTCATTCCCTGCATAGTTTATGTTCCAAATGCATCTGACATTGGATGTGCGTCAGTAGGATAATGATTTTACTACAGCCTTCCTTGCCACAAGGCTTGTCAGGTAATCATGAGGGCTCCGGTTCTCAAAAAGCTTGAAGACCACTGCTCAAAATCAAACAATAAACTATTAAAACCAAGAGAAAATCAAATTGGATACAGCAATTAATACATATAAATGTGAACTTGGAAGCTGCCGCACAAATTTTAAATAAACCTAGCATTATGTTTGTATCAGTCTTACAGTTATCACTGACAGTGGTCTTATTGTACTCTCAGTTTTTAACTAACAAGCTGGTAGCAAGAACATGATCACAATCACAATTATTATTTCCTTACTGCGGCAAACTTGTGTCCAAAACTAATCCACTCCTTCTCCACCAGAACCTGCAACATATACCAACATGATAACACTGTACATATGACAGCATATACGTAGTTGATATTGTGATGCAGTGTGTGACCTGGAATCCTCTGAGTGTGCGGTAGTAGCTGTCCAGCATCAGCATGGCCAGAGAGGTGAGCTGAGCAGTTCTGTCCCAGCCATCACTGCAGTGTACCACTACCGATGTCTTTCCAGATTCCAGCTTATCAGCTATCTTTGCTGCTCCCGCTAATAAAAGCTACACACAAGACATTGTCAGTACAATTTATGAATAATACACCCTCTGCAGTTGTTTACTTAGAAAAGTTTGTTCTATAAATTGTGAGGTAAAAAAACAACCAAAGGAAAGTACAATACTGAAGACCACTATTACTCTTTGGGGTGTGTTTGTGTTTTAGATTTACCCGTACGTATTCCAACCAGTGTGTCTGGTCAATAGCAGAATGCCAGTGAGCTTCATCTATGGTGGGATAAACCACGTCCTTCATCTTCCTCAGTGACTCTCTCATAACATGGATGTTGGGGATTTCCAGAAAGTTCAGCTCCACGTTTGGATAGAAACTTTCACTCTCATACCCTCCATCTTTTACCTTCATGTGGTGGAGGCAGCAGAGGTGGAGGATGTCAGAGTGTAACGGTTGAAAAAAGGTGGAAAACAATGTCTGAGTTAAAGCACAACATGACAGCGAGGGGAGAGGAAAAACAACCAAAATACATGAATGACCTTAACCTTGTTAGTGACTGCCACACTACCCTGCCGGGCATCAAAGATGGTGAGTTTATGGGACTGGGCGTTTGCATCCATGATGATTTGGAAGAAGCCTTCATCCTCTTTACAGCGACGATCTGAAGGTCCAACTAAGGGCTGACTGCATCGTACAATGGTGGCCTGAGACTCTGGGTGGATCCAGGACAAGACCTGTAGAACAATGAACAACACCATAGAGTTCTGCGTCTTTATCCACATTCTTTTTTTTGTATTTGAATTGTTATGCGGCTCTCAGACAGACCGGTATGCGGTGCTTAGCTCTGAACAAGGCAACACGTTTGATGTCTTCATCTATGATGTTGGTAGGGATGACCAGGATGGAGGGATAGGTGTCACACAGTTCATGGGTGCTGTTAATCTTACTGATGGTCCAGCTCTCATTTGGTAGACCCTGGCCAAACAAATTCACCCACATGAAGGAAACCATAAGAATACTGGGAGTAAATGTCTGTCAAATACATTCCATACAATATAGTATAAAATATGAGCATATTTTTCACATTAACACCCACTCCATCATTTTCAAGTTAATAAAACATAGAAAGCTGTGCTATAATCAGTCATGCTCCACCGCGTTCTTTTCTCTATACTGACAATAATCTTTGTTTACTTTAGCTGTTTGATTACTAGTCTATCTGTTGTCATGATAAAGAACAGATTTTTTTATCCGTACAGCAACAAGTTACCCTCTCTAACAAAAATCTAATTTTCATTCACTAAATAGTAAATACCTCTTGTTGCTTCCATTCCACCGTTTTTTTAATTGCTGTTAAGATACTTCTAATGAAACTCAAAACTTCCTGCACATGTTTCACAAAATGTCTTCCAGATCCGCAAGGGGCATAATGGCTGTCATTTCTTTTAAATGTAAAAAATAACTAATAGATAATAATAATAATAATAATAATAATAACTAAAGCAGTAGAAAGAACAGCAAAGTGAACGTGCTGAAAAAACTACGTTAAAGATAGCCTGGGTGCCAGGCGAACTTAGCCCCGCCCACAACATTTTCTGTCGGGAAGTTCGGTCTGGAGTCGCTCCATTGGGGAGAAATTATGCTCCAAACAGAAGCTGTTCGGACCAATCACATTGTCAGGGCGGGCTTTATACGATGATGGACAGATGATCAACCATAGATATGTGATCAGCAGTTACGTAATCAACTACGTCATTAAACAGCGCTTGGGTTGACTTCCACAAACATGCCTGCCGCTGGAGACCTGAGATGTGTAGATGCTGCCATTGAGTCTGTTTTAGAAGACATCCATAGCGCATTAATTTTGAAAGAGGAACAGAGAAACGCGATCAAGACATGGCGATGCAACTCGGCGTGCACAACGAGGTGGACATTATTTTTTTCATCGATAAAACTATTGCATGTTCGCTATGTGGCAGGAGGTTTCCCTGAACGAGGTTGCCCTGAACGCAGCACACCGAGGATTAGCAGCTGGAGGTAGCAGCCCGGAGCTAGACTTCGCTGCTCGGCTTCATGTCCGCACCATAGACTGTATATATGGTCCGCACACGGACCGTCAGTTCACGGGAAGGGAACCCGGACAGACCCGGGTGTGGGTGAGGAGTTCTGGGAGTGAGAGCGTGACAACAACCTTCTGAGAGGTGGAGAGACGTCAAATCGAGCTAGCTCTCAGCGGCTAGCTGCTCCCTCAGCGGGGCTTAGGAGTACAGCAGCGCTTATTTACAAGTGTAACCATTGAACGGACTCCGTTTAACTGCCACAAGAGTTGTTCATCTTGTAATAAAGATCTCAATAAGGAAACACGCTGTGTTGTTGTTTTATGGTAAGAGAAAGTCTTGACTGTCTGACTTAGTAAATAACTCACAATGTCGCTAAACATACGTCACATACTACGTTGCTCTGATTGGTTGTAGATCTATCCAATTGAGCGAAGAGGCATTTTTTTTCCTGGTTCGGTTGAAACACGCCCCATAATCAAAGCCCAATGGAGCAGTCTCAGACTCATATTCTGACTAGAATTGAGTATGACAACGTCAGGCTACGTTAAAGAAGCTGTTTTAATACAAATGCAGCTATAAAGCTATACATAAACAGCAATTTAGAGACTACCAATAGATCAATGTAGTCACATGGTATATGTAATAGTAGTATGATGAGGTATGCTCTCCTTGCTCTGTAAGAATCCAAGTGTGTGGTTGGAGCCCATGGGAGTAGTGGGAGCAGACTGAATCAGTATCACATTATCTGTTACCTGACGCCTGTACTCGGCTGCTGCGTCGTACACCTTCCAGCCGTCAACAGGAAACTGCTCCTTGTAAAGAAAAGCGAAAAGAGGCTGCAAGAGGATGTGACAGGATGTCTGTTAGAATTCACTTTCTTTACATACAGTAAAACACTACTGAGGAAGTTTACAAGTTGTAGTTAATTCTCTAGAGGTGAAAACATAGTGTTCTCTTAATACATTAGTATAAACACTGATATGATTTAAGAAATAATTTTAAGAACTACAAGGTTTTGTTCTTGAGACTGTTTCATTATCTAATAATTAAATCAAATTGATTTATTGCCAAAAATTCATTTTTGTTTAGGATATACTGAAATCGTCTAGTGCGATTAAAAACGATCCTTGGGTGTTTATATTATTTCGCCTTAGTTTGGATAATCATTTAGTGAACTACTTTGTTTATAAATGTTGTAGAACTATTCTGTTTTTTGGGACCCGTTTTGTGTTGTATGAAATGTATTGCCGCCCGGCCTTGGTGTAAAAGTGTCGACTGGGTCTGATTTAATATACAGTGTTTACCTATGAAGCTGAGTTTTTCGTTAATTTCGATAATTTTACCTTAGTTACTGTGAGGCAAATGAAGCCGTCTCCTCCATGCTTTATAGGTTTCTAACCATTTTGTGTTACCAGGTATCAAACATTGACTAAACAGGAGTCCGATCCGCCCGCACCTTTAAATTTTGATTATGTGCATTTCCCTTAGAGCTTTTTAAATACGTTGAATTGTTACAATCTGGCAACATATATCCTGTGCCAATTATTTCAAGAGCAATTTTTGATATATCAAGGCCAGAAAGTCCATTTAAAAATATGTTTTCGTTGTCTGTGACTTATGTCTTATTTATTTATGATGTATCAATTGTCAGACTGAATATTCTTTAGAATTAAGTTCATTGCTCTTTTAAAAGGTTTACTTGCATGATTATGCTATAATATTATCTTTGTACTAGTGGTTTGAATTATTTTTACAATGACGACAATAATATAATTTATCGCAATCATTTCTGGGACAAAATATCATCCCACAAAACTTGCTTTTGTGACAGGCCTATCTTTTTTTATACCTAAATATTTGAATTGAAACTGTCAAAGGTATATTTTGTGTATTATTGAGTGCTAACAGATGCGTGAAAAAATTTGGGTGCACCTGGATTATGTGCTGGTGTCCCTAAATGAAATAGTTAAAACATTTCATTTGGAGCCCTGAATGACATGATTCCTAACCAGCTTCCCACCACTGAATATTTCTTTTTTGTGTAGTGCCAGCCAAACTTGAGGCACAGCTGCTGGGGATGTAGAGTGAGTTTCTGCAGTGAGTTTGCCTTAGAGCATCAATATCAAATGTTGCTACACTACTGGCTACTGGAGGTTCCCAACAGGCTTAACGTGTCCCATCCAACACAAATTGAAAACATTCTTCATGTAACAAGCCACTGAGCATATTCAATCTTTTACTTTGGCCTTGAATCACAATTCACACTCATGGTACACCTTATCAAGCCAATATTTAGGACATTAGAAGAAACTGACCAGGTTGTGGGAGAGGGGGAAGGTATGTTTAGCCAGCGCCTCAACCACATCTGGATGGCTCTCCTCTGTCTTATAGGCAAACCTGGGACTCCTCATGTCCTGGTGCACAGATGTGGGGATTTATAAATTGTAATAGCATAGGAAAAAGACAATATCAGAACAAAGAAATAAATTAACTTATAAAAAACAACGTTTTCCATGAGCAGAATGCATCATTAGTGAGCCTTAAGTTGTGTGTGTAAATGAGTGTTACCTTGCAGACCAGTTCAAGTCCTTTGGTGTTCTCTCCCTGGTTGGGAACACTTATAGTCTCCAGTCTGCTGATAGCGCCCAGGTTAACGTCAAGAATGAACGGAGACTCCTGTATGTATAAAGATTGACATTAAGAAATGGACATTATACAGCTACAAAAAAAAAACCCCAGCTTACATCACTCAATCATCAACTGATCAAGTATGTGGACGGTAGATTGAAGGACGTTTGATGGTATTGAAGCTCTGCTGAGTAAATTATGTATGTGGTGTACAAACTACAGTACCCTTTCCACACTGGTGAAGTAGAATTTGTAGTCTGTGATGGCCAGGGTCCCATTAACCAGGCCACTGAATGGACAGATATACATCACATCCTTGACTGCACGTCAGCACATACACAGAAACAAACAGGATCAAATTATTATTGGATTCATTGACACATGGACAATATTTAAATGACTTGTCAGAGTTTTGGTATTTCACTCTGAGATATATACCTGTAGTGCGGATGGTTTCTCCTGGCAGCAGAGGAACCTGGTTCTGGAATGTTCCGATTGGTGCCCCATATCTCAGTGCTGACAGGTTCTGAACAGAACACAGACCAGTCAGAGGGAAAACCTTTAGTACAGCTTTTATCAAAGACACCTAACGGAGTATTACTAATAGTTTTTGTGTCAGGGTTTTACTAAGCAGCATAGTCATCACCACACTGATAACTACAAAACTAACTTAAACAGCAACTTGCAGGTTAAATTATTCTTATACAAAACTTATACTTAGCCTGGTTTAAAAATTATCATATTACATTTTTTCACTAGACATAAATGGAAAATTCAGAGCAGACAGTGGCGAATTACAGCATTGCGCCTACAAATGCTTTTTTTCACTATCGCATGCCTATAGGGATGGCATATCGGCTATCATTAGTTACTTTCTTCCTCTTGTCAATTTCCATTTCAATGTGGATGACACAGTTCTACCCTTCCACCAAACCTACCTCCATCCTACAATAGGTACATTAGATTACTGTAACTTCTTTCTTATTGCTCTCCTTCACAAATTTCTCCATAAACTTTAATAAATCCAGAATTCTGCCGCTCACATTATTTCCAGAACCCCCTCCATAAATCACATCACTTCTATCGTCCAGCAGCTTCATTGGCTAGCGTTCAAATATCGCATTGCTTTTAAGATTCTGCTCCTCAGCTTTTAGGCCATCCATAATCTACCTTTCCGAACTCCTGCTCATTGACACACCCTCCCGCACCCTCAGTTGTTCTTCTTCCATCCACCTCACTGTACCACCTGCCAGCTTGACAACCATGGGATCTACAGCCTTCAGCCATTCTGCTCCCCACCTCTGGAACTCCCTCCCACCAGACATTGGTAACATTGACTCTCTCCATTTTCAAATTCCATCTAGTGTTGCACGGTGTACCGGTACTAGAAAGGTACCGCGGTACCCTTACGTTAAAAACGATACGGTTTAGCATATTTTTAGTACCGGTACTTTATTAAAATAGCAGCAGTCAGAGCGCACTCTCTGCTCCGCTCCCTGTCCCGCTGCCTGCATGCATTGACTGCGAGGGGCGGGGCTACCCAGCTCTCACACATGCAACAGGCAGTCCTCACTCACAGCGAGTGATCTCAGGGAGACATAGCCGAGCCGACCGTCCTCGGCTCGTTGAAAGTGATTCTCTCTCAAACTGTGTGGCGCAACGGGCGGAGACATACAGGTGGGGCGCGCGAACCGGAGGGGGGGGGGATGCGAGAACTAATGCTTTGACGTCCGCATCTCTTTCACGGCGGAGCAGCAAAACAAGTCGTTGTTTCTCCGGAGCGGGGGGGGGGGTCTCAGCGCGCGGCTCCTCGGCCCGTCTGCAGTGGCTCCCTGTGCAGTGTTCATATGTTGAACGGGAACGTCACGTTCATTTGTCAAATCAGCATCGTATCAGACCAGCATGAAAAAAACAGGAGCAGGCGTGTGTGTGTGTGCGTTTGCGTGTGTGCGTTTGCGCGCGCGCCCGCGCCCAGGCAGCGCGCACACACATACAGGCCCCGGGGCCCCGCCCCCACTCACTCGCTCAGGTGGCATGTTTTAACTCTTGTGGAAATAACTATGTAGTCATATAGTCAGATACGGACAATAGGCCTGCATAGCCGTATATAATCAATGCTATGATGTCACCATGTAGTTTTCATTAATATCTTTCTGTAGGCTAATACTAATATGAATGCTATTTGTTTAGTGTTCAAAAAGCTGGGCAGGAACAAGCTGGTAAAAAAGGGAACCCTACAGATGTTTTATTTATTACTATCATAGATAAATATACCAGTATCATTTCGTATTTGTGGTATCGTATCGTATTTGTGGCATCGATCGTATTTGTGGTATCGTATCGAAAGTATCGAGTATCGTGATATTTTGGCAGGTATAGTATCGAAGTCATAATTTTGGTATCGTGACAACACTAATCCCATCTCAAAACTCTTCTTTTTAAACTGGCATATTCAGTTTGAGTGTCTTCCAATTGGCAAACTACATGTTTTAATCACCGTTGATTTTATTGCTCTTTTTGATACAATGTTTTTATTCCCAACTTGTAAAGGTGACCTTGAGTACTCTGAAAGGCGCCAATAAATTAAATGTATTATTTTTATTATTATTATTATTATATCGAAGCCAGAACAATGTGAGACTGACAGCAAATGCGATTCCATCATTACACAGGCATCAGCTTCTGCCTCCACTACTCAGAGGGAATGTGATCTGTGCACAGTAAGTATTGTATTATAGTTGTCTGCTAGCATTCTGTTACGTATTATATAAAGATATGCAAACCCAGCCCACTAGCACATAAAGCTAATGTAAGCTAGCATTAGCAATGTATTCTTAATAACCTGTTATATATTGAGATTTATAGTCCAATTCTGCCACCTATAGGCAGGAAGAATCCAGTCATGTTGGCGCTTATTATACTAACCCAGTTTGCAAGGGAAAAGAGAAAAAAAGTAATTCAATAAATGGCCACTGTCAAATTGTGAAGTTGACACTGTCGTACGGATAGCAAATATGTCACATATTACCCATGTAGTATAAGTTGGAGAAATACAAATGAGAAACAAACTATGTCTATGATATTGGCTTTGCTTGGTATCTGACAAAACCTTTTTCATACAAACAATGCCACAACCAAAGAACTGTACATTATAAAGAAGAGGAGGATGGGGGGGGGGGGGTCTGCTGGAATTATGTGTAGAGATATTACAACCATTTCAAAGCAACAGAAGATAATAATAATAACAAATGTTTGTATAGCATCTAAACAAGGTCATAATGTGCATCACACAAAAGGTCCATGGCAAAATGAAGAATCAATTGTAATAAAAGATATTCTGTTCAGTCAAATTTAAGGACCAAATCATAACATAATAAGGTCTTAAACTTAATGGGCCTATATTATGCCAAATATATTTCCTGGGCTTTTACTATCCGTAATTACTTGAGGGGGTAAGTAGGTACCCTCAAAGTATGAAAACAGTCACTCCACGGACTTTTTCACTCAGTCCATTCTGTCATTGAAACGTCTCGTTTCGTACTTCCTCCTAGTGTGAGTAATTCGGGATCGCACTCTTCTATTAGCCCCACAAAGCCGGTACCAGTCCAGACTTCCGAACCCACCACCCCCGCTCCCCGTCACCTCAACAACCTCCACTCCAAGCAGACTTGTTGGTGAGCTAGCAACCCATTTGTGCAGGGCGCCCTTGTTTCTGTAAGACTGATTGTTGTAATCAAAATAATTACAAAACGCATGTTAGAAATGCCTCCCTGTAATAATATGTTTTTAGCAGTGATTTTTAAAGAACTGTAATGAGTTGGTGAGCCTAATCTCATCAGGCAGGGAGTTCCAGAGCCTGTGAGCCCTGACCGAGAAAGCCCGGTCACCTTGAGTAGCCAGCCTTGACCTAGGGCAGCCAACAGGAACAGACTGGTCGATCTCAGGTTACGACCAGGGTTTTTATAGGGAGTCAAGAGCTGTGAATTGTCCATGTTGAGCATTAAAAGTTATTAGCAGAATATTAAAATCATCCTGAATTTAACTGGTGACCAGTGAGGAACACAAGATTGGCGTGATATTAGCCCTACGGTTTGTTTTTGTTAAAATACGAGCACCAGTGTTCTGAACAAGCTGCAAATGAGTTAATATGGTGTGGCTGAGTCAAGTATACAGGCAGAGGTGTAAAGTAACTTATTACATTTACTCACGTTACTGTAATTGAGTAGTTTTTTTGTGTACTTTGTAATTTTTTGAGTAGTTTTTGAAATGGGTAATTTTACTTTTACTAAGAAGATTTTGACTGAAGAATTGTACTTCGCTACATTGGAAATTACATCCCTTACTGAGTAAAAAAAAAACATAAGGCGCAAGGCAATTCTCACTGCAGTGCTAGATGCTGCATAGAGGGGATGACGTTCCTCACTTGCACGTTCAACATATGAAAACTGATCGTAAAGTTCACTGTTCGCGAAAAATATGCGCGACTTGCACAACACTGCACAGGGAGCCACTGCAGAGGGGCTGCAGAGCTCTCCGTGGCTGAAGAGCCACAGGTTGCCGACCCCGATATGGTTTGTTGTTCCATGTTGTTCTTAAATGTTTTGTTGACATGTTAAATGTTTGACATGTTTAATGTTATTGCACTTACATTTGTAAAGATTCTCCTTTAATTAAAAATAACTGTTTTTGGATTGGATTTATGACCCTTGTCCTTTTTTGCACTGTATAGGAGCTGCCCCCATCAAGTTGTTGGAAGTAACTAAGTAACTTTTACTTAAAGTATATTTTAAATTAACTACTTTTTACTTTTACTTGAGTAGATTTTTAGATGGGTACTTTTACTTAAGTAAAATTTCATCAAAGTAAAGGTACCGGTACTTTTACTTGAGTACAATATTTCAGAACTTTTTTACACCTCTGTATACAGGGCGTTGCTATAATCCTGCATTATCATTTCCAGGTCAGATGTAACAGGATTTCATTATTTGATTAACATGTGTTTTGAAGTTCAGATGACAATCGAATCTGATGCCTAGATTTTTAGCTGTTGTTTTAATATTGGCTGCCAGGGGATGAAGTTAATGGGAGAAGTCAAGGAGTTGAAAAGACAAAATGAGGTGAAGAATAAGAGGATGGCGTTTGTGGCTGACTTGGCTTGGAGACCAGACAGGGCGTACGGTGCGAAGCCCACCGAGCCTGACCAGGACTCTGTGGGGCAACAGGTAATTGCCTTTTTTAACAACAGAGGTGGTTCAGTGGACAATAACAACATCGAGGCATGCCATCCTCTCCCTCCAAATTACAAAATCAGGAGCAGAAAGCATAAATAAGCGCTACTCAAACAAGGGGAAAAATTGAGGAACTAACATGCATATTAACCAACACTTGCCAGAGAGGTTTGCATCCTGAGGAATCAGAACAAAATACGAAAAACGTGGACAACTAACTACAAAGTATTCATGAAGCTGAACAGCTCACAAGAGCAAGCAAAAGTAATAATGATGAAGGACAAACAAGAACTGGACATCAGTAATTACTGATGTAACGGAGACCACTCCTAGGACTCCAGCACACAAACACAGGTCAGGCTGCAAACAGCACAGGAGCACTGTACAACAATTTCGTTTTACAGACTATGAAAATCTAAAACGGAAGTCTATTGGACACACAGCTTGGATGTATGATTTTGAACAGGACATCGACCCTGAAAATAATTTTCTCGACAACACAAACAACTGCTCTTCCTTTACAGAAGAACGGTTTAACAAGAAAGTTAAATCAGATCATGGATTATCAATTATCCACCTCATGCAGCATTTCATAACATCAAGAAATATTTACACCAATTCAGGAAACCATTCAATATTATAGCTTTATCTGAAACAAGGCTCAACTGTGAGTTTAACATTTATTGAACATGACAGACAGGATATTGGATATAGTACAAAAATAAAACATATTTAGATAGGCTAGATTCTTTTTTTTTTTTATGTACATGTGCCAGAGTCCGATGTTTGACATATTTTCTTGGCTGCCAGTTCATTTATGTTTGCGGTTGGTTCTGTGCTGTGCAAACCCTCAAGATGGAGTGAAGCTGTGCATCAGCGACACGACTCTTGTGTGGGTTTTTGTTTATTTTCCTCACAGAGAAAAAACTGCTCACACAGGCAGAACTGAGCCAGTTCACAGTTAAAATTAACTTGTTCACGTTCTTGTTTTGTATTGGGATGATTTGGGTGACAAACTTAATATCATGTGTTTAGTTAATAAGTCCTGACTTTGAGCATCACGCCTGGTGTTGTATTGATCACAAAATATTGACGAGTCATTTTTCATGATGTTTAAATGTAGCCACATAAACTGATCAGGTATTGGGGGCTATTTCTGAAGAGAAGAAATACAAAAGATGTTGTGAGACAAGTAAGACGTGAACTTATTTTAACAGATTTGCCTCGTCACACATGTGTAAAGTTGATTGAAACTCAACATCGAGTACATCTTTTAAAATCACGCCTGCTGACTTTAACTAGCAGCGACAGGAGGACACATGAAGCTTAACACATCCAAATAAAAGCACATTTACCAACTTTAGTCAAGCTTCCACCTATATGATGTGAGGGATGTTTTTACTTCTGACACTTGTTCGATGTGTCTGCATTGTTAGGTCTGGTGTCTCTCATATTCCTCTTGACAACACCCCATCGATTCTCTATGGGGTTCAGGTCAGGCGAGTTTGCTGGCCAATCAAGCACAGTGATACCATGGTCATTAAACCAGGTATTGGTACTTTTGGCAGTTTGGCCAGGAGCAAGGTCTTGCTGGAAAATGAAATCAGCATCTCCATAAACCTTGTCAGCGGAAGGAAGCATGAAGTGCTCTAAAATGTCCTGATAGACGGCTGCGTTGACTTTGGACTTGATAAAACACAGTGGACCAAAACCAGCAGATGACAAGGCTCCCCAAATCATCACCGACTGTGGAAACGTCAAACTGGACTTCAAGCAACTTGGATTCTGTGCCTCTCAACTCCTCCTCCAGACTCTTGGACGTTGATTTCCAAATGAAATTGACTTTCATCTGAAAAGAGGACTTTGGACCACTGAGCAACAGTCCAGTCCTTTTTCTCCTTAGCCCAGGTAACACGCTTCTGACGTTGTCTCTGGTTCAGGAGTGGCTTGACACAAGGAATGCAACAGTTTTAGCCCATGTCCTGGATACGTCTGTAAGTGGTGGCCCTTGATGCACTGACTCCAGCCTCAGTCCACGCCTTGTGAATCTCCCCAAAATTCTTGAATTGCTTCACCATCCTTTCAAGGCTGTGGTTATCCCTGTTGCTTGTGCACCTTTTTCTACCACACTTTTTCCTTCCACTCAACTTTCTATGAATATGCTTGGATACAGCACTCTGTGAACAGCCAGCGTCTATAGCAATGACCTTTTGTGGTTTACCCTCCTTGTGGAGGGTGTGAATGACTATCATCTGGTCAACTGTCAAGTCAGCAGTCTTCCCCATGATTGTGTAGCCTACTGAACCAGCCTTAGAGACCATTTAAAGGATCAGGAAACCTTTGCAGGTGTTTTGAGTTAATTAGCTGATTAGAGTGGGACATCGTGGGTCTACAATATTTAACTTTTTCACAATATTCAAATTTTCTGAGATGCTGAATTTTGGGATTTCATTAGCTGTACGCCATAATCATCAACATTAAAAGAAATAAACCCTTGAAATACTTCACTCTTTCTGTAATGAATCTATATAATATATGAGTTTCACTTTCTGAATTTAATTATCTAAATAAACAAACTTTTCCATGATATTCTAATTTATTGAGATTAACCTGTATACTTTATCTCAGCACATCCAGCCAGCTCTGACTGACATCCAGCAACCCTGACATGAAGTTAATTATAAATGCACAGTTGGAACAAAAAACATTTTAACCTTCATGAAGGCAAAATATATTGCAGTGCTGCTGTATTAGACTGCATTATAATAGTAGGTGTACTTTATCAAGTGGGACAGTTAATGGCACTTTTTATGTGTACAACTTTTAAATTGCATTATCAAATTTTTCTACAGCCATCTCTTGGCAGCCCTGCATTTTAACAGTAATGGCAGCCAATAGGTTGCTCGAACCAGTGATGGTTAGGTGTTATATGTGCTTCGCTACCCAAAGTTCAACAAAGGTGGCTGTGTAGTCCTCCCTATTAAGTAGAAGCCATCATATGGTTTGCGCCTATGACACATTTAAAATTGAGTCACCATGTTTTGGTAATAAACCTTTTTAATATACTCTCAGTTGTGGTTTTACTTCTGCTCACTATTTTAAAAGATCCCATTTACACCTTCTTACAGAGTCCTTTGGCTCCTCACACCCCCTAGGTGGTGTTGTCTGTGCTTTCAGTTATATTGAAATTCTCTTAGGGAATTACAATAGTGATAAGGAAACGATAATCATCATTAATAGTAATACACATAACATGGTGTGATACGGGTTGTGATGGTAATATAAACACCTTACAGGATATTGACTTTTAATATTGTCTCAATTAACTATGTATCTACAGATACAGATATTTCTTATTTGTGCTATTTGCATATGCATTTAGACATAAAAATAGTAGTTGACCATGGATATTACTAATTACATTAACATATGTTCTACTGTGTAGTATCTGCCTTTGCCTTTCATCCACATACATTACATTGATAATATTATATTGCTCTCTGGCTAATATAACGAGTATATAATAATGAAACAGACATGGCCATAAGCGTTGTTTTCTGTGAAGGTGGGCAGACAGGGTGGGGGAAGACATGCAGCAGAGGGCCGGGGGTCAGACCCGAACCCGGGCCGCTACGTGTGAGGCGGCAACTCTACCAGGTGAGCTATACTTGTTCTTTTGTCCTCATTCAGAACCTGCCTTTGGTTTCCCAGAGACTAAAACAAGGAATTCTTCTCAAACAGCATGGGCAAAATGACTGGTAGCTTTCAGAAGAGATGACAACAAATGTCTTCAGTTTGCATCACAGGACTCAAAGTGTCCTAAAGCAGTAATGTATCCTATTTCAAAGGAGAAAAGCTCTTTAGAGCACTGTTTGGGATCATCAGGTGCTTCACACTGAGTCTGGGCACAATGAGTGAGCAAGGTCCAGGTTAAGAAAAACAATTATTCTGATGGGGTCTGATGTTCTTTTGACCACAATTGCAAATATAATTAAGTTTAAGATCCATTGGCATTATGCTGAAATCCAAGAAGTGATTCGATGTTAAACCCCTGAATGTTTAGGTCAGAAATATCCTGACTTTATGGGCTAAGCTCAAAAATTCCTACATTTCCTTGAACATGTCTTATCAATAGTCATGTTTTATAGGTTGTTGGACATATAACAACAGCAAGGATCAGTGAGGAGTAGGATGAGACATGCAGTGCAGGACAGAGTGAGAACAAAGAGGAGGAGGAAGAACAGACACTAAAAGACTTGCCGAATTATTGGAAGGATGCTCAGAATTACTTTCTTTGTGGTAACAAAGCCCTTCATCATGTAAATCCTGCTGCAGTGTAAAGCCAGCATGGAGAAAGAGGGAAAAAAGGAAAAAGAGAAAAAGAGATATTATACAACAAACATTATTCTGTATGTAGAATACTGTTGCTGTCATCACTCCCCGCTCCCTGCAGTACTGAGTTGGGTTTATCTGCAGTATGTACACAGTGTAGAGGCCAGAGTCTCGGTGACAAATACCAACAAACTATTCTCCATTTACATAATAACCCACAACATATGAAGAGGCTACATTAAGTGCAGTCCAAAGTGTGAACAATTATGTTATAGGCCCATTGCACAGAATGACCATATCAGCAGATTAAGATAGATTAACGCGTTTCTGTTCAGTGCCACGCACTGTTTATGTTACATGCTAAATTTATTTTGACATATTCGACAAAAGTTCCACCTTGAACAGATCCATATGATAAAAGAATATAATAGAAAGCCTTTAATGTCATTGCATCTGCAGAATACAACGAAATCAAAATTGCTGTCTAGTGATGCATAGGCAACAGAGTAAAAGACAATGCACTCAATCCAGTGTACTCACACAACCTAAACACATGCGCACAGTCGCACACGTTAATAAAATGATTCCACACCCATACATACATATTGCACATGATCACTAAAAAGTACACTAAAAGTCTTAAATAATACTCATAGAGGACCCCAAGCTGTAACTTTAATCTTTTTGATCTAATCACTGTCAAACTTTATGTGTGAGATAAGGTTCTCTCCCTGAACACATCTTTATGCCAATATACAATAATAGTCACAGCACCCCTTAACTGTGAAAGGAAGTACCATGTTTTATACTTTTTTCATTTAATACACCTTAAAACTGGTCAGGGAAGCTTTACGACTCTGGTGAGGCGATGATGTGACACTAACGGCTTTACATTGAACGGCAATGGAGTGACCTTTGATGGAACGCCAACAAACAGGAAATGGCTGTAATGTCACAATGCACAAGCTCCAATCTGCGAGCGCTCGTAACAACCTGCTTGCAGTCTAGTTATTCTTTATAGGTTGTGTTTTATTCATCTGATATTTTCTTAATATTGCTTAGTGTAGTATGTGTCTGATACCTTGTTGATGTAACGCAGGATTTTTGTATGTTAGTTACCTTGTTATCCCTGTTCATGATGTCAGTTGGGACTGATCCTGAGATTTGACTCGAGATGGTGGCTGCTATCAGCTGTTTACACCACTCTACATGGGAACCTGTTGGACTGAACAGAGACCAAAAAAGATCTGATAAGAATGGAAAATGCATTTACCATTACACGCCAGCATTTCATAAAATGCAACAACATTTCACAAAACACAACATTTTAATCCAAATGAAATGGTTTCTGAATTAGGAGACAGGGTAATGAAAGTTTGATGAACTTGATCTTCATCTTCACCTTCTTAGCACAGCAGAAGTCTTATTTTGCAAATACATTAACACGTTTTCCCCTTTTCCACCCTCTTCAACAGTTCACATAGATCTCATACAAAGATCTTGACCTTTGTCGGTTTCACTAGTAAAACATCTAGTCAAAGGTATAGAAGAAATGACTTGCATGATACTTGCAGTCAAAGGTATAGAAGAAATTACTTGCATGTAGGAAAATGTGATGCACCTGTGTGGGGTTTCTTTTCACAAATCTTCAATCAGTAAAATGTCTTTATTCACCAAAAGGTAGCACCTCTGGGTTGCTTTTTGCAAACAAGGATAAAAAAGCATGTAGAACAGAAAGTTCAAATTGCACTGATGCAGTACAACATCTGCATCATACTCTAAGTCTTTCATGTCAAACACAGTGCATGGACACATGCAGACAACAGACAAATTCAAAGTGTAATTTTGAACAGCGTATTTCTGTTTCAACCTGCATTTTCAGTGTTTAAGCAATCGGGAAAAACAGTGCTGAAAAACTACATACACTCCTGATCAAAATCTTAAGACCAGTTAAAAAATTGCATGAATTTGCATTTTGCACTGTTGGATCTAAGGAAGGTTCTAAGTAGAGCTTCAAAATGCAAAAAGAAGAAATGGGAACAAGAGACCAAAAGTTGTGAGCAGGCAAATTATTGAAAACAACAATTTAACTCAAATAGGCTGTTCATCAGCTGATCAAAAGTTTAAGACCACAGCCTTTAAAAGCCAAAATCTGTGCAAAAATTTGGATTCCATGTAATTTCCTGTCAAGTACTGTGAAGATCTCTTGATGGCAAAGGCAAAAAAGCTCACCGTCTTTGAACGTGGTAGGATTGTTGAACTGCATAAACAAGGCCTCTCACAACGTGCCATCGCTGCTGAGGTTGGACGCAGTAAGACAGTCATTTTGCATTTCTTAAAAGATCCTCAGGGTTATGGAACAAAAAAATCAAGTGGTAGACCCAAAAAAATCTCACCGGCGCTGAGCCGGAGGATCCGAATGGCTGTCCGTCAAGACACGGGACGATCCTCGTCCCAAATTAAGGCCATTACTGGTGCTGACTGCAGCCCAATAACCATCAGACGGCATCTGCGAAGGAAGGGCTTCAAAAACAAGAAACGTCTTCAAAGGCCACGTCTCCTTCAACGCCACAAAATTGCCCGTTTAGACTTTGCAAGGGAGCACCAAACATGGGACATTCAAAAGGTGGAAGAAAGTTTTATTCTCTGATGAGAAAAAATTTAACCTTGATGGTCCTGATGGCTTCCAACGTTACTGGCATGATAAGGAGATGCCACCTGAGATGTTTTCTACGCGGCACAGAGGAGGGGGCGCCATCATGATCTGGGGTGCTTTTTCCTTCAATGAAACAATGGAGCTCCAGGTTGTGCAGGGGCGTCAAACAGCAGCTGGCTATGTAGAGATGTTGCAGCGGGCATCCCTCATGACTGAGGGCCCTCGTCTGTGTGGTAACGACTGGGTTTTTCAGCAGGACAACACTCCAATTCACAATGCCCATCTGACCAAGACTTTTTTCCAGGAAAATAACATCACTCTTTTGGACCATCCTGCGTGTTCCCCTGATCTTAATCCAATTGAGAACATTTGGGGATGGATTTCAAGGGAAGTTTACAAAAATGGACTTCAGTTCCAGACAGTGGATGCCCTTCGTGAAGCCATCTTCACCACTTGGCGCAACATTCGCACTAGCCTTTTGGAAACACTTGCATCAAGCATGCCAAAACGAATTTTTTAAGTGATCAACAATAATGGTGGAGCTACTCATTACTGAGTCAGTTTTTGACACTTGAATTTCTGTTTTAGGAGGTTTTTTTTTTTTTTTTTAGCTGTGGTCTTAAACTTTTGATCAGCTGATGAACAGCCTACTTCAGTTAAATTGTTGTTTTCAATAAATTGCCTGCTCACAACTTTTGGGCTCTTGTTCCCATTTCTTCTTTTTGCATTTTGAAACTCTACTTAGAACCTTCCTAAGATTCAACAGTGCAAAATGCAAATTCATGCAATTTTTTAACTGGCCTTAAGATTTTGATCAGGAGTGTATATATTTACAGACGTAGGGTGATGAATCGATAGATGTGAATTAGCGCTCCCTGGAGGACGTCTCAGTAAGCTACATTAGCGGTGGCTACATGACAGTAAACTAGCCCCGTGTAGTTTCACTAAGCTCACGTTGCTATCAACACTGTCCGTCGGGTAGAGTGGATCATTTTGTCCAACAATACGTTAGCCTGTTTCATCCTTCCTATACAGTATATCCATTTGAATACCATCAGCTTGTTGTCTGTTTACCATTAGTTGCTGTATGTGCACTCCAAACTATCAGAATAATCTACTATTATAACCTTTGCTTATTGAAAAGGTTTTGACGCAGTTGTAAAGCGAAATAAGCAAAAAGTCATATTAATGAATCCTGTTTATTATATCATACGATGAGTTCACTAAATATTTTATGAAATGTGGAAAGACATCTTAAGGAATAGCAACACAACTGTAAATAAACAATATGACGTCTCAGTGTCACACATCCCTCTCAGAACTTGGACGCTTACCTGTCCAGGGTTTCACCGGCGGTTGGTTCATTGGTCGACGAGCCCCAGTGCCTTCTGTTCGGCCCTGCTCCGTCCGCCGCCCCGGCAGCTCCAGTATGTTTCTCCATCTGCCAGAGGACTGTTTCGTTTGTGGGTCAGTGGCGATTAGTGCGGGTTTTTCTGAGGCTGAGAATTAAATTACACATCGGTTTACACACAGTGTCCGTCCTCCGTGCGTGTGCCTTTCTGTTCTTTGATGTGTTGGGACCATTAGGGTTTCTCTTCGTCCCCGACCAACAGGGCCTGTTCGTATTTATACTAGCTTCCTCCTACTATAGCCCCGCCCAGTCATCACACGTCACAGATGCGAGAACGCAGCACCTAGGGGCGGTCCAGATTTGTCGTCACATCTGGTTTCTGAGCCCAGATTTTGAACAATCCCTTAAAGGGATAGTTCACCCATAAAGGAAAATTCACTTATTATCTTACAACTATACCATTGGAGGGGTGGGTGAAGTGTTTGAGTCTATAAAACACTTTTGGAGGTTCAGGGGTAAACAGAGTTGCAGCCAAATCCAGTACAATTGAAGTAAATGTCGACCACTTCTTCAGACGTTCAAAAACTCAGGAAAAACATAAAATGCCTCAATACCGCTCCTGTGGGGTCATCCAAGTTTCCGCAAGCCCCGACATTCAAATTTGACTTGAAACGGTGTCATTTACATCAAGATTTTAGCCTAAACGTCCTCTGATCTCCCCAGGAGCCCTGTTTGCCCGTTGATCATTGCGACAGGATCATCATTAATAGCAATGGTCGGGGCTATGATGCCAAATTTCATAACATAAAAAATAAATCTGTTTTTAAGACAAAATTCAGAAATTTTCCACATTGCATCTCCCAAAGTGTGAAAAAAATTACATCAATTATTTTTGTGAACATATGAAACTTGTCTAGTAATAATTTCCAGTATCTGTTTCCATTATTTGGACATTAGAACATTTGCATGCATTTTGGGCTCAATTTGTAATAAATAAAAAATCTAGCAGGAATTCTTTGTGGAGGACGGCCTGTAGATGCACCTTAGCGAATTTGGTGTCAATTGATCAGAAACTGTGGAAGGTATAGGTTTAATTTGTTGCACAATATTTTGAAGAAACCCCCCCCCAAAAAAACAGAATTTTTCAAAGTATTAAACTTTAGACGGTTGCTGTACTGCCACAATCAGGACTATTGGTCCTCAAGGCCATAGGACTTGACCTGTGCGCAAAGTTTTTTTCTATCCCAAGCACGGGAAAGCGGATTTCCTCAGACAAAGATTAATAATATATATTGATATTCGACGCGAAACAGAATGCAAATTGCCTTGTGTCAAGTCAAATATGAATGTCGGGGGTTGCGAACACTTGGATCCTGAGCCTGTGTGTCTGTAGGGGTGGGGGCTACAACAGTCCAGCAGATGTTGACTTTGTTCCCATTCAGACTCCTCAGCCTCAGTCCATCCCGTCCCCTAAAAGCAGATACACTTATAGACTGAGAGCATCACAACTGAGGAAGGAGGACTTGATCAATATATCAAAAAAATCAAGCTACTGGAGGATTATTGTGAGAAAAAAAAAATATATATATATATATGATTCCATATCCATACATACACAACTGACCTAATTTTGAGAGAAAAGGTCAACAAAAAATGTAATACAAAAAATGTTTAATCCTAAAAATAAGAACACATGCAAGAAGCCACAGACAGAAATGCTTAAATTAATTTAATCAGTATATACATAAAGAGGCCACTCAAAAGACTGTGGAGAGGACATAACATGGTTAAAATAAATACATTTGAAATGTATTGTTATTGCACCTTTTTCCTAAAATTAGATTTTTTATTCCAAAAAGATCCTGAAACACATTTCAAGTGTATTTATTAAAAAGTATGCTATTATGACACAAAACCATCTCCTATGAAAAAAATATAATTACACACTCCTATGTAAATCAGAGAGGCAAAATGAAATGAACAGTGACACTGTAACAGTGATACTTGTTTCATTAATTCCCACATAGCTTAAGTGTCTACAAAGTATCTACAAATCAAAGTTTCATCAGAGAAATGAGAGGAATATGACAAGGTGTGCAAGCTTCTGCCTTTTTATCCTGGGTTAGAAAGTACAAACAAAGAAATACCCCCAAAAAAAAAACAAAAATAAGTGACCAATTTCTGAAACATTACTTTTTATAAAACTGTAAGATTTAACACTACACAAAATAATTGTATTTTACAACAATATAACTTTAGACAGTAAAATAGGTTTTGATTGAGGTAATTACATCATGGTGCGTGTACAAAGTAAAACATAAAAAAAATAGATTTTGATCTGTTTTTCTCTAAAAACCCAACCACCTGACCAACACACATTTAATGTTGTTGTCTCTGTTGTTTTACTTGCAAACCGCTTCATTGAAACCAGCCCTTTGTCAATGAAGTTTTTAATTTTCCCTCTTGTAGAACCTTTATTAATTGACCTTTTTGTAAACACAGGTGGTTCTATGCAATTGTGCCCACTCCATCTAACTGAGAAAAGTCTAGTTTGATATTTGACTTTGTTGCAGGTAGACCATTCTCTCCAGACTTTATCCTGAGTGTTTGCTAAAAGTACACCCCTGATTTTTTTGTTGTTGTCCCAGATGATTTTGGACAGGTTTGGCCTGCTTGCCAATCCATGGCACAAAAGAGTGCTGGGTTTTTGTAATGCCATAATAATTTGTGATAGAGGTTGGACTATCACAAAAGCTAATTTACAAAGCGGAAATCATTCTTCGACTTCTATCAGGCACTTGACCATATTGTTTGTACTGAAAAATAGGTCTCTAATTAAAGCATAGAAAACTTGCAGATGCTAAGAGATTTTTTTCTTGGTTATTCAGTGGTAATTGAAACGCTAAACTCTTTCAATAAATTGTTTTGAAATGTGCCACGATAACATTTTTGTTGTCCATATTGAAGGATAAGGGATCGGTTGTATTGTTACTTTTGGAACAAGTTGAAGAGTGGCATTGGTCTCCTTGTAAGTACAATTCATTGTGTTGCACTTGTTCATATGAGTTAGAGAACGTGCTTGTGAAAAACTTAAGCTCCATGGCTCTTTCATAGGCTTCAGTTGTGTTAAAGTGAGTCACTGTAAAGTCTTACCATTAAACCTATGCTTTCAATGTTCGGTGTTGTCTTATAGACTATATAAGTTTGTCTTGTTAGCAACAACACCAGTGCAGCTAATACTACAAATATGATCCCACTCAATGTAGTGGTTTGAAAACTCAACCAAGAACACTTTGCATTTTTTTTTTTTTTTTTACAGAATGCACCTAAAAGATATCAAAGAAGTTCGCTCTAAAGAAATTTCAGAAACAAAGAAACGTGGTGTATTACTCAACATGGTTCCTCAAAGTTGATCAAGAAATGTTTAGCTTTTCTTGCTACTATGATTTGTTACTGCATTACACTGTAGGGGATAAAGATCGGGTTCCTTTAACACACGGACATGTATCTCTGGTACTATTCTGTCTTTAACCGTCAGTAGTTAGCAGGATCTCACTTCACACTAGCACAAACCCATGCAACATCATATCCCCTTCCAAAATAGAGTATAGAAAGCCATCTTTCTTTGGGACCAACAGTCAAGCTCAAACAAGACAGACGGTGATTTACACAAGAATCAAGGCACAAATCTGGACATGACCTTCACTAAACGACTTGTTAAACCTCATTCACCACTTAAACTGTCAGACTGTACATACAGTACATCTTTCAGATCTTCATTGCTTCCAATTTGCTGCAGGCCTAGTCAGTGGAACAGTGTGTGAGGGGGAATGTATTGGAGTCTGAGCTGGCTTTTCTGGGCCTTCTTGACTCTTTGTGTTCTTGCAGGTTGCTTATTTGAAATTCAAGGATGTTGGAGAGAAGTACAGAGTACAATGTACCCAAGGTTCTAGAAGTAAAGTTGTATTCTATGTCATGTGTAACATACAAACAGGAAGTCACTTTAACTCCAAATGAGCATTTTAATAAGAAATATCCAATTACAGAGTTTAAATTCTGTTGACTGTACTAATAAAGACAGCTTGAAATCAGGGTTAAAATGTGCAGTTGAATATTCAGTAAATTACTACAGCATCAATACTGTGTCTAATGCAGGCAAGTGGAAGGTTTGAATTTTCCCTGAAATGGTAATGGTTCTGCTTGGACAACATTGAAACTCATTCACCAATATCTTCTCTAGAAGTTCCTTCAATTTGTTCTTAAGAAGTCACTGCTGGGTTTTTGTAATGCAATATACATTTTTGATAAAAGTTAGACCATCACTTAAGTACATTTACAAAGCACAAAACCTTCTGCCACCAGCTACTCCTCACACCTTCCACCACTTGAGCACTTTAACATATTTTCTGCACTGACAAATAGTTATCTATTTCTTGTCTCGAGAGCTTGCCGATGCTAATAGATTTTTCTTGGTATCTATAAATCCTGTGGGAATGGAACTGCTAAACTCTTAAATAAATGTTACAAATTGTGCCAAGATTACTTGATCTTTAGTGGTGATCCGTACATGCTCATATTATCTACGATAAATCATTTCAACAAAATTAAGTCATAACTGCTACCAAGACCACAACTTGAGCTTTTGAAATGCTTATTCATTGGTTTTTATTATGTTTTCAATGATTGAACCCACAGCTGGAATTACTAAAGTAATAATTTCTCTCTAATGGATGATGATACACACCAAACCTGCTCTATAAGTAGGCAAGCCTCAATCCTCTATTGTGGACCAGGTTAAAATAAAGTACCTGAGACTACTAGCCATATACTCTGACTGTAGTAAAAACTTCTGTTGCCATGTAGAGACAGAATGATACAACACAGAGTACATTTTTGACAGATATTATGACTCATATGTCGGAGTTCATTATGTATGTTAGTTTCAAACTAATTAAAATGAGAACTTTCTGAGTTAGCAGCAAAATCCTCACTCTCTAAAGAATTAGATTTTTTGGACAGAATGGTTTTCATGTTTCTTTTAATGGAACATTTTATGGAAGGCCATATGAGTTAGGGGGGGGGGGGGAGTTCTGTGAGCATAATGGATAGTAAAAATACTCAGTATCAGTCAACACCACATAAAAATGGCATATTTCAGATTTTAAATTAATGTTTATGATTTTCAAATGATGACAAAATAGTGATTTAATACTATCTCATCCTTTTGCGATAAAAGTAAAATGACTCTTATAGAAAAAAATCTAAATTTGGACTTAGAACATGACAATAAAAACCACAACTGACTTAATTTGAAAGTGGTACCCTAAAACTTTGACATATTATAAACATTTATTTTTGCCGTTCGTAATACTTTGTTTTGCATTTTTCAACCAGAAATTATCTTCCATAGAATTTCCTAAAGGAAAATTACATTTATTACTTGCCACATAAAATCAATGTTTATAACATGTATTACAGCTTTCCCCATCATAGGCCAGACACATGAGTAGTCAGACAACCAAACAACTTGTAAACAACTCCACCCACTGATATATTCCAGTCATTATTTTTTAACTAAATTACCCCACATGTCCAAAAGGCACATCTGCTATGAAATAACATGGGAATTTTCAGTGAGGGTGGTGTGTATATCAATATAAATGTATTTAATAGTTTTAGTATCTTTTCTTCTAACTGTCACTAAACCCATTTGAAAACAAACATCCAGGCATGGTAAGGTTATCTTGGACCTAACCTGGCCCCCTTCTGGGGTCTGTGTTAAGTAAGGGGAGGGGGATAAAAGATCAGAGGCCAAGCATAACTCCATTTCCCTATACTATACATTTCAAACCACATCAAAGCTGCATTCATAAGAGTAAATCACGGATTAATTCTAACAGAATAATCACTATTTGCTAGAACTGTATTTACCCTCAGCTATAGCATAGGCAGTAGAAGGGAGATAGTGCTTAGTTGAGCTTGGCTGATGGCAGTGATAAAACCCACATGAATGTAGCTTTCAGCCTCATAAGCTCATTAGCAAATTCCACACCAACAAAAGGAAATTCCACACCACTGCGTCTAAATCTGACACTCTGCAGCTGATCTAACTGATTCCTCATGTGTCAGCGCAACACTCAGAAAAATCTTGATTTGCAATATGCTTTGCTCACAAAGAACACCAACTTTTGTTTAGTGGTACAACAGCAGAGAGAGATACAGTGAGGCTCTGAAGTTGGAGCTAACTGCTGGGGAACCTATTTTGGGCATAACTTGGATTTTCCTATTTATTTAACTTTCATCAGAGCTTGTTTAGCACTGTCCTCTATTTCAAGCCCTTTTTTAAATTAGCTAACACAAACCAAGCTACAACCCTGAAATATCTTTAAATGGAGGCACACAGGTTAATTTTCTTTCAGTTTAAATGTTGAAGAGTTCTTTCAATGGACAACAACCATACACCTGACAACTGTAAAATGTGAGCAGGTTTACTTGAAGTTGTGGTATAATTTACGAAGCTAAATTAAAAGTTAAGACAAACCTCTGTCTCTCAAACAGCAGTGCAGTCAACACACAGTTCTGCGTCTCAGCTTACCATTGAACCCATAGAGTAGAAATGTTCATTGGTGATCTGATTTTAAAGATAACCACCAACAGGACTCGTGTGAATATAGATGCGGATGAAAAATACACAATTTTCAGCCTTTCTGTGTGTCCAGAGTGTTCAAACCGTTGGACTGAATGTCTTTAAGGCTTCACTTTATAATGAATGAGTATATAGAGAAGTCTTTTGACAAGGCTGTATTGTGACATTTTGCATAAATCCCCATCATCACAACTATGGTGTTAGAGTTAACAATCTAATCTAAATCAAATTAGTATTCTTTGTTATCCACATTTATGACTGCAACATAATTAATCCCTGCCTGTGTGTAAGTGACAGATATCTGAGTGAAAGATTTTTTTTTAAATGAAAATGATGTATATATATATACATACATACTCTGAGTGTAAATGTGAGGGGGGGGGGGTGTATCTGTGTGTATGTGTCATCAGCCCTCAGAAAGGAGTCTGTAGGTGTGTGTATTGCTGTGATGGTGTGGAGGAGGTGGAGGATGTGTTGGGGGTGGAGCTGTTAGCCAAATGGGAGGAAGGAGAGGTGTCAGAGAGCTGCAGCTCCTCCAGCTTCTTCAAGTATTCATCTCGAAGGGACAACAGCTCCTTGTAGCGCTGCTCCACCGGACTCTGATGCTGAAACACACAACAGACACAAATTGATCTTTAAGACACTCATAATCTACTCAAGCAAAACATGTCAACTGGTAAGATCATCACAACAGACAATCTATAAGGCTGATTCTGACTGGAATCAGAGATGTGGCTCTGGATTGGTTTACCTCTGATGTAACACCCGCCAACGTAATAAAATCCTGCAAACGTAATAAACCACAAACGTAATAAAAATCTACAACTTTAAATGTTAAATCCCACAATCGTGATAAATTTACTGCAAACATAATAGCACTTCCCTACTTTGTGGGAAGGTGAAAATCTTCAGCTTTCAAAATTGTAATAACTTCCTACAAATGTATGCAGAGCGGGTCAAGACGTGTCAAAGCAGCTCAATATAGGCTCACATTCCTCTGCTATGAGGATTTGTGACATCACAAATAGTTAGGGAGCCAGTCATGGTCCAATATTCAACTTAGTTTAGTTTTAAAAGGCATAGAGGTAATGGTGTCTGGTCTACTAAGCGGGCCACATGGCTTTTAAAATTACTGCCATACAAGCAAGTAGCCAGTCAGATTTTACTTTAGCGTCAGCGTACCCTCAAGTTCGGCCTGTATCATTGATGACTAGGCCAAACACTCTAAAGCAGGGGTGTCAAACATACGGCCAGCCAGGGGGTCCAGCTCGGCCCCCCGGATGACTTTGCTTAGTGTGAAAATTACAGAAAGACATTAATTGCATTTCTATAAAAGTAGCTGCTATTCCTAATCAGTCCACTGGAGGTCGCACTGTATAAGTAAGAGCATGCCATAGAGCAGAGGTCTTCAACAGGGGGTCCGCGACCCCTAGGGGGTCCGCGGAGGTACTGCAGGGGGGGGGGGGGGGGGTCGCAAAATCTTGGTTGATTAGACAATTTTTTAAATTTTTAGTATTAATGTTTTTTTATTTTTTCACGAATTTAAATGTCTTTCAATACACATTAACATGCATCCAACATATTGTGAGGCTGATTTGACCCTCTGCCTGACAACCTCCATCCATCCAAGATTAGATAAGTTGTGTGCTACCTATCAGGGTCCAACATCTCACTAATGTGGGAGTATGTGCGCCATCCACAAATAGCTTGAGGATTCACTGTCTCTTCTACATGTATGTGTAAAATAAAAACATGAATCTGTGAATTACTTTAATAGCTCAGTGTTGTATGCAAGATGTACAGTGGCTACGGAAAGTATTCAGACCCCTTTAAATATTTCACTCTTTGTTTCATTGCAGCAATTTGCAAAAATCAAAAAAGTTCATTTTATTTCTCATTAATGTATACTCAGCACCCCATCTTGACAAAAAAAATAGAAATGTAGAAATTTTTGAAAATGTATTAAAAAAGAAAAACTGAAGGTCATAAGTATTCAGACCCTTTGCTGTGACAGTCATATTTAACTCACATGCTGTCCATTACTTCTGATCCTCCTTGAGATGGTTCTACTCCTTCATTGGAGTCCAGCTGTGTTTAATTAAACTGATTGGATTTGATTAGGAAAGGCACACACCTGTTTATATAAGACCTTACAGCTCACAGTGCATGTCAGAGCAAATGAGGTCGAAGGAACTGCCCAAGGAGCTCAGAGACAGAGGCACAGATCTGGCCAAGGTTACAAAAGAATTTCTGCAGCACTCAAGGTTCCTAAGAGCACAGTGGCCTCCATAATACTGAAATGGAAGAAGTTTGGGACGACCAGAACTCTTCCTAGACCTGGCCGTCCAGCCAAACTGAGCAACCGTGGGAGAAGAGCCTTGGTGAGAGAGGTAAAGAAGAACCCAAAGATCACTGTGGCTGAGCTCCAGAGATGCAGTAGGGAGATGGGAGAAAGTTCCACAAAGTCAACAATCACTGCAGCCCTCCACCAGCTGGGGCTTAATGGCAGAGCGGCCCGACGGAAGCCTCTCCTCAGTGCAAGACATATGAAAGCCTGCATAGAGTTTGCCAAAAGACACATGAAGGACTCCCAGACTATGAGAAATAAGATTCTCTGGTCTGATGAGACCAAGATTGAACTTGTTGGCGTTAATTCTAAGCGGTATGTGTGGAGAAAACCAGGCACTGCTCATCACCTGCCCAATACAATCCAAACAGGGAAACATGGTGGTGACAGCATCATGCTATGGGGGTGTTTTTCAGCTGCAGGGACAGGACGACTGGTTGCAATTGAAGGAAAGATGAATGCGGCCAAGTACAGAGATATCCTGGAAGAAAACCTCTTCCAGAGTGCTCTGGACCTCAGACTGTGCCGAAGGTTCACCTTCCAACAAGGCAATGACCCTAAGCAGACAGCTAAAATAACAAAGGAGTGGCTTCGGAACAACTCTGTGACCATTCTTGACTGGCCCAGCCAGAGCCCTGACCTAAACCCAATTGAGCATCTCTGGAGAGACCTGAAAATGGCTGTCCACCAACGTTCACCATCCAACCTGACGGAACTGGAGAGGATCTGCAAGGAATAATGTCAGAGGATCCCCAAATACAGGTGTGAAAAACTTGTTGCATCATTCCCAAGAAGACTCATGGCTGTACTAACTCAAAAGGGTGCTTCTACTCAATACTGAGCAAAGGGTCTGAATACTTATGACCATGTGATATTTCAGTTTTTCTTTTTTAATAAATTTGCAAAAATTTCTACATTTTCTGTTTTTTTCTGTCAAGGGTGCTGAGTGTACATTGATGAGAAATAAAATTAACTTTTTTGATTTTAGTAAATGGCTGCAATGAAACAGAGTGAAACATTTAAAGGGGTCTGAATACTTTCCGTACCCACTGTATGTTTATAAATGTCAGTGGCATGGCCACCCTGTACCTTGCACATGTTTAAATTAACAACATGAATATATGAACCTGTGTAATATTTGAATAGCTTAGTATTGAATGCACAATATCAGGGTAGTTATGTTTATACATGGCACTAGGCCCAGTTTAATATAAAACACAATTTTATACAATATATATAGTAGGGGGTCCCTGCTCCATCTCTCCACCTGTTTGGGGGTCCTTGGCCTGAAAAACGTTGAAGACCCCTGCCATAGAGTCTACCATCGGTTCCCAAACTGGGGTACGCAAAGTGGTTTAGGGGGTACACGGCGGTGTGCACGTAGCCCCGGGGGTCTGGAAAATGAAAGTGCCGGTGCGCGCCTGCCGGCACTTTCACTTCGCGCGTCATACTCCTAGGTCCGTGTTCCAAGACATTATGTTTTGACACTCAGGTGACCAAAGTTATGCAGGGATATTTTGCCCAGTATAGACCGCTAACCCAGATCAGGTCATTCCTTTCTTCTTAGATAAGGTCATCTATACTTCTATCTACCCCAAACTGCTGCAATGCACGCTTTTTATTTATGAAAACATCCAACAGCCACTACACCATATTGCTGCCATTCTTTGAATCATTGCCAATCCCATTTTGCTGCCTGGGTTTGAGCAGGAGCCCATTTGGTTACAAAACCTCGAATTGTCACTAAAGGTGATCAGGCCTCTGCTTTTCTGGCCCCTCAGCCGTGGAACTCCCTGCCAGGCGATCTCCTTTAAATTTCTGTAGATTCACGTACTAATTGCATTGATTAGAATAAACTGTGATTAATTGTTATTAGTATAAGTCATTATATTTATGGATTATTATTTACTTGTACTATGTGGTTTCATGGTGAGGTACTCTTGAAAAGTGGCATAAATATAGTTTATCAAGGAGGTTATGTTCATCAGCTGGATTACTCTAACTATTTTTCAGTTTCTTTATCATGGCATGAAAGGGCATTAGCCTTGGTGGACGTATGAGAACTCAAAGCTCACTTCGAGTTATGAATAATTATTGCTGTTCTATTATATTACCTGTTGTCGTATGCGTGGGTTCCAGCGGATGTAGTATGTTACCCACAGCTCTAGGTGACGCATGCTAGCAACGGGGTAGAGGACCCTGCCAGACTCAGGGGTGTAGAAGGGGTTTAAATAAATGTCCATCTTGCTGTTGACCAGAGACCACAGAGACACTGTCTTTGACCTCACCTCCTGCCCCACAGAAAGAGTATGAGAGTTTGTTACAGATTCAAAACAGTGCAACCTGAAAAGTAAAATATGCTATCATGCATGTTGAAGAGTAACTTGGAGCAGGCAGTTTTACATGTTCTTGTGGTCTTACATTCTGGTCTCGTGCACTCTCACAGTTGTAGAGAAAAGTCCCGAAACGACAGCTGTAGAGATGATCCAGGATTGTCAGCAGAAGCCGCTCATTAAACTCAAAAGCTGTAGGAAACTGAGAGGAGAGTTAACCAGTTAAAAGACCTTCAGACTTTTCGTTTGCAGTGCGTGTACCAGAAAGTCCAAAGTACATGAGCATTTCACCCTCAAAATAGCAAGAAACCAAACTACCTGCAATAGTTGTAAGGTGGACAATGCTTACCATAGAATCCATACTAAAATATGGTTTGAACGTAGTTTTTCTTAATGGTGAAATTAAGTTTAGAAGCGTAATGTTATCCTTCTCTCTGACAAACGTTTTTCTTATCAGATTTATGCAATCCGAAGAAGAGTAAAGGTACAATGGATTGCTTATGCAAAAGACACGAATATGTACTCCGCAGCAAGCAATATTCACCCCGTCAGAGCGAATCTTCCTTGCAGCAGGGAATATCTGCTCTCACAAGAGAGAAAGCCCCACACGAGACCATATGGAGATGCTAACTTTCCTCAGTTTCATAAAACAGTGATGGACATGCAGCCTAATCTAGTTGCAACTTGCAGCAGAGTCTGAAGACTACAGAATGCCAGGCACAAAACGTTTATATTGTTTTTGCTGTTATTTTTAGTTCCCAGAAAAAATTGAGACTTGAAATTTAATATATTTTCTATATCAGCACTTTACCTGTTCTTTATTTACAGAAAAAATATATATTTTAGTTGACTAATCGTTTCAATAATCAATAAATTAAGTCAGAATAGTCGTTAGTTGCAGCCCTAATTTGAACCATAGTCAAATAGTGTTCCTGATGCTGGTAGAAATAACATGACATTACAGTTTTAACTAAACAGACAAAAAATAACGGATTAATATTTTCGCCATTCAAACGAAAAAACTACAACCTATAGAAATGTAAATTTTAATGTCAAGTATAGGTAGGAACAGACCACATAGCTGATGACAACAGGACGTATGCATGTTATACTGAATTCTTTAGTGCAATCCCAAATTATTATGTGAAACCAAAACTAACCGAAGCAAATGTAAACGATGAAAACAAAGACATGAACCTTGGGTCAAATTTTGCTTTGTCCTATGAATGTGACTGACCAAGAGTCGGTGTGGCCTAGGGGGTAGAGTGGTCGGTCACCAACAAGATGGTTGGCGGTTCAAGCCTTACTATGCCCCACCTGCAATGCGAAGTGTCCTTGGCAAGATACTGAACCCCTAAATGGCCCCTCATGAATGTTTAGTGTACTAATTGTAAGTGACTTTGTACAAAAGTGTCAGCCAAATTGACATGTATTGACAATGTAAAATCACACCACCCTCTGATCTACTTTCCACTTCAACAGCATACTGCACATTGAGCTGCTGCTGTACATTCTGCACAGTCTGTGCACACAACACCTACTCACTCAAGTGATTTGAAAGTCTAGGGTAAAATATGTTACTATCAGTTCAGCTCGATGATTCAAACATACTGTACCTGTTTAGTCATCTGCCATACACAGTCAATGAACTGAACAAAGATTGGCGATCTGTCCTGATCTGCATGGTTCTTGTCACCGTGACCTGTCCTCTACACACACACAAACAAATTAACAGGAAGGGTTCATACTACTTCTATGAAGCCATTTCTTGTACACTCCAATGTAGACAGTCGTGAATATGGATGTTAATAGAAAGACACAAAGCTGAAATAGATAGTCCTGAAGATTAGTCGTATTAATGGTACTTACTTTGGGCGGCGTATATAGCTCACCTGGTAGAGATGCCTCCCCATCGAGGCCATGCCTTAACCGTAGCGGTCCTGTGCTGCATGTATTCCCCAACTATCTATCCCCCCCCAAAAAAGAATGAATTACTTACTGAGGCGAATTTGTGCCCAAAGCTGATCCATTCCTTCTCAATCAGCACCTAAGACATCATAAAAATGTTAATTGTATCACGTTAATTGTAATTTAACTGTGTCCATTAATTTCACTAAAGTTTAAGCGCAGTAAGACCACTGCAAAGGTGCACTAAAGATTTTCTTCACAACAGGTTGAATTTAGCTTTCCTTATATATTTGAGTTGTTTCCTTTTATAGTCTAGTAGTATCTTCAGCCACTGACCTGGAATCCTCTGAGTGTGCGGTAGTGACTGTCCAACATCAGCATGGCCAAAGAGGTGAGCTGTGCAGTTCTATCCCAGCCATCACTACAGTGAACCACCACTGAGTTTCCACTGGAAACCTTGTCTGCTACTTGGATGGCTCCTGACAACACCAGCTACACAATCAGACTGAATTTAGACAAGCATTTACACTTTTTGAAAATGAGCAATTTAAACCCACAAAGGTAAAACAGTTTTAATGCATATTCAAACTCTCTCTTACCTTAATATGTTCTAGCCAGTGTGTAGACTCTAGACTAGATAGCCAATGTGATTCCTCAACATTTGGGTAGACAATGTCTTTGAGTTTCTTCAGGGATTCCCTCATGACATGGATATTCTGGATGTCTAAGAAGATGAGCTCTGCGTTTTGGTACTCATCACCCTCATAGCCTCCTCCAGTGGCCTGTGAATTCCAAAAATAAATGTTAAAAATGGTCTGTATTTATAAAGGACTTTTCTAGTCTTGATGACCACTCAAAGTGCTTTACATTACAGTTTTGCCATACACCCATTCACACACACACACACATTCATAAAGTGCATCTATGTGCATTTTCTCTATGACGCAATGATCACACACTGATGAAACAGCCAGATAGGGGAAATTTAGTTCACTACCTTGCCCAAGGACACTTCGGCACGCAAATGGGGAGAGTTGCATCAAACCCAAAAATAACTAGCGGTGCAAGTAGCACTTATGGGCCTTCACACCCAGGACACATGGTGAAAAGCCAGTCACAGCGACCGGTCACAGAAATGTAGAGTGAATCATGAGAATTTCTCATAAAATTTTAACTCGATACATTCCATTCACTCATGATTTATAAATATTAGAAGAGAACATTTGAGATATACAGGTCATATACATGTGGTGTTTTTGCAGTTTTCTACTGAATAAAACTTTTGCCCGTCAGCCATGCATTGAAATAGTTTAAATATTAAGGTTCTATAACATATCTTTGTTTGATTTAATAAGAAAAAAATTACAATGCACTTATAGTAACTGTGGATACTGGACACTAGATCAGAAATCCAATTTGTGATCCTGTTGTAACATTCCAGTTGGCTATCAAAAGACACTGCCTGCCACAATGGCACTACTATTTTTTTGTATTACAGTTGCTCAAACCGCCTTCCTCCTTTTCATGTTGGCCTTTGAGGGAACTAAAATTGCTGTTGTGTACCTCCCCAAACCAGTGCACATTTCGTGTACATATTTCTACATACTTTCTTTTACCGATTCATATTAGGTCACTTTGACCTTTGACCACGGAAAAATAAACTGATCACACCTGACAGCTGATCAAAAGTTTTATGAATTCCCTCAAGCAGTGTCGAGTTGTCACATTCAAAAAGGCCAAAACCACAACAATCTATCAGTTAATCATTGAGTCTAAGTGTGATCACATTCTCAGGGATGTCAGGTCACTGTGACCTTGACCCTTTGACTTCCAACCCCCAAAATCCACATAGTTCATCCTTTAGAGCAAGTTAATATTTTTACCAGATTTAAAGAAATTCTGTCAGCATTCTTGAGATATCACATTCAGGATAATGGGACAGACGGACTTATAGGCAGAGACAAATCAAAAACATTGGCTGTCGATGGGGCAGAGGCATATCAATTTGTTTAGGTAAGTTATTCAACAAACATTGTACCCATACTTTGTCTTCAGTATCTCTAATATGATAATTTAATGATTCTCTCTCCTTACTGATTGATAGGACTTTACGCAGATTGCTTCCTCAAGGGTTAACATTTCATAGTGACATTACAGAGCTGACATCATGTGGTGGTTTCTACTATTTCAGATTGACTGATGCTGACAGGTAATGCTCATGAGATGGTAACCTGCTACACACCCTCCTGCGTCCGTCAAACCACCCCTCTGACCCCTGACAGCATTCCCTTTCCCTTCACACCTTGTTGGCCACAGCGTTGACACTAGGCCTGGCATCATATATCGTGATCTTGGCAGTGTCATTTGCCTCCCTGATCAGGTCCAGATAGCGCTCGTCATCTTTGTTCCTTTTACCAGACATGCCAACCAGAGGCTGACTGCAACGGACAATCACTGCCTGGTTCTCCCTGTGGATCCATGATAGAACCTGAGGCACAAAGACAGATGAAACATTTGCAGATGTGACTCGTTACTGAAGGGAATGGTGTCGCTGTCAGATCATTTTTAATGGTTTTCAGTTCAACAGTCAGAGATTAGGATTGCTGCTACAAACATTTTGACTTCTGTACCAGTTTGTCTCTTATCATTTAATACAGTTTCAGGGCTACAGATTTTGAAATTGTGTAAATGGACAGGGTCAGTGTGCATTAAAGGGGTCGGTAGATCAGGGAAAGGGAAGGGGGAGCAGTACCAGCAGAGGAGCTGATATTTAGTCCTAACTCTCAGGTGTTTGGGGTCGAAAACTGCATTTAACACAACGAGTAGTTGACCTGCCTCCTCTGCTCAGCTGTGTGTGTGTGTGTCATTCCTACCTCCACACACACAGAGTAGAGAGAAACTCAACAGTGAATGCAGTACACTCTCACACTGAACTGGAATTAAATGAGTTCACAGAAGTTTTTCTCCTATGGTTTCTTTGCAGAGAACGGTACTGTAGATTTTTAAAACCAATTTATTCTGTCGGATGTGACTGCGACTGAGATATCATTATTTGTATTGTCTTAAAGCGAAATTTCACAGAAAAATTAAAAATGAAAATGCACTATACCGATGTAGGGGTGGGTGAAGCGTTTGAGTCCACAAAACACTTTAGGACAGTCAAATCCAATACAATTGAAGTGACTGGTAATCAATTTTTCAAATGCCAAAAAACTTTTAAAAAACATTGCATTCCTTCATACTGCTCGTGTGGTGTCATCCAAGTGTCCGTAAGCCCAGACTTTCAATTTCGACTTGAAACAGTTTAATTAACTTAATTTCTTCCTCAGAGCTCCTATTTGTACCGATGGAACCTCCACACACACTGCACACAAGCTCTCGCCCAAGGGCACACGCAAGCATTGCAAGGTCCAACAGCATCGCTACTTCCAGAAGCGGCCTTTAAGGATTAATACACAGTGTAATTGCTGCCATTTTGAGCCAAATTTGAATGTCGGGGCTTACGGAGACTTGGATGACACCACACAGGCAGTATGGAGTCTTGAGTCAGATAAGACTACTTTGCTGTCAGGGAGAATTGAACTTAGGAAAAGAATGCTGTGTAATTTGCTGTCTTCAGCATTATGAATGAAAGCAATGTGCTCCAAGATGGATGTAGGTCTTATGCTCACCGGTATGCGTCCTCTTGATCTGAACACTGCAACTCTTCTGAGGTCCTCCTCTTTACTTTTAAAGGGTACTGTAAGTACAGTAGGGTAGGTGTCGCACAGCTCATAGTTCTTATTAATGAATGTAATACGCCACTTGTTATTAGGTAAACCCTACAAGAAAAGACACGATTATCATTAGATATAGATATTTTTACACAACACAACCCACTGATTATAAAAGTATGCACAGTAGTAAGAAGTGATGGAATCAATGCCCTTACACTGTACTTGTCCTCCTTACCTGGCGTCTAAACTCTTCTATGGGTTTGTAGAAATTCCAGCCATTCTCCTCATATTTCTCCTGAGTCACATATGCAAACCCAGGCTGGATGCAGGGGAGAGAAGAAGACTTTCATTGACACACTAGTGTTATTATGTCAGCAGAAGCAGCACAGTGCCCTTGACTACAAACACACACATCAGACCTGTGGCAGCCTTTTATCAATTACTAGCTAGATGTACGAGGTTCATACTCAAACACCAGCGGTTTTCAAAATTTTTCCTGCATGCTCCCATTCAGAAAGCAAAATAAGTTCACACCCACCTCTGCAAAATGTATGTGAATCATAAAATGGTAAATGGTTTTGTATTTATATAGAGCTTTTCTAGTCTGATGATGACCACTCAAAGCTCTTTACAGTACAGTTTTACATTCACCCATTCACACACACATTCATACAGTGCATCTATGAGCAGCACTTTGTTGTTCTACGAGGGGCAATTCGGGGTTCAGCATCTTGCCCAAGGACACTTCGGCATGAAGATGGGGAAGACTGGGGATCGAACTGCCGACCTTCAGGTTGGAGGACGATCGCTCTAACCCTCAGGCACAGCCGGCCAGGAGCAATGGTTAAAACTTGGATCCAAGTTTGAAGAACAACAGCATTAGCAAAGTCCTGTTTTTTTTCCCCCGAACATTTGTTCCTTCAATTTATTTAACTCATGAAAAGTTAATTGGGGCTGGGTATTGTCACTGATTACACAAATTGATTCATTTCCGATCACAAGGTCAACATTTTATTCAATATCAATTCAGGAGATATTATTGTGAAATACTAATTTTGCTTTGATATGTGCAAGGAAACCAATAATTAATTTGGTTGGACATTACATTGTCCAATGAAAACCTTGTGATGAATTATATTATTGTCATAATTTTTAAACCATTTTATACCACTGATAATGCAATAACATTATCATGCAAGCAGGCTCCACCCTTTTAAAGAGCATTTAAATGAATTATTGAGGATGTTAAAATATCCTAAATACATCAAAAATAATAAAATAAATCACACAACTAAAACAATAGATGATATTGACTCTGTTACCAAAATAGCTCTTGAATAAAAATAAACATTTGGCACCAAATATGTGTTACCAGCTCAGTTAACAGGATGGGATGGTTAAGATTGATGAGGTCTTATGGTTGTCTGTGTGTGTGTGTGTCTTTACATGTCTCGTTAACTCTGGAGCGAATCAAACAAACACAAAGTAAACTTGTGTTCACTTAAAAAGTGAACAATACTGCTCATGTCCTAATAATTTCTGTTCAGTGTTGGTGTTTATTGTTAAAGTGTAAAGTGAGCGCAGGTTAGCAGGAGTGTGGAGGGAGGACACTCAGACAGAGACTCGTAAACCAACCGCTTGTTCACTTTAACAAGTTTTCCTCATTCATCACCACTTCACTTTCTTTTTCTCCGACAGACTTTCTATAAAGGGTAATATACAGGGTTTCACCCCAGATGCGCACCTGTGCAAGCAAGGAAAATTTGAATCACACTTCACTTGGTCACATGTGCATACGTTTTTTTGTATATATGAATTGCCTCATGAGTCAGATCAAACAATCTTGTGGGCAGTGTGCGTTCCCCACACCTGGTACAGCCCAAATAAAAAAATACAATTTGTGTCATAGGGCTTTACAAGGTTTGACATCCTGAACAAGGGTAAGGAAAAAAATTACAAAATTGTTTGAAATTAAGTAGCATTGGCCCCTGTGGGCCATACCCCTTTGTCCGACAAAGCCTAACAGGGGTTTTATATAGTATTGTTCTACTTACTGGAAGACAGGAGAACACACAACCACAAGAGGGGAGGCGTCCATTTTATGGCTCCATTGTGTATGCATGTTTTGATCATCACTGTGAGCAACAGTCATGCGTTTGTGTGTTAGAGAAAGGAGGGGGTGACTACAATGAGTTGCCCAGTCTATTTGAGTATTTGAATAGACTTTAAGTATTTTACAGGAGTATTTTATGAAAACACTACTTTATTTAATTTGTTCTTCCTCGGATTTCTTTGTGTGTTGTGAGCTTCTTCCGACAAGAAAGAGATGATTTTGACTATCTTCAGAAGTTTGACAGAATAGAGCATTAACCATTTTTACCAAACTGTTTGGACCCAAAGTTCTCTCTGCTCACAAGGCTCTCATGAACATGGAATCTGCTTGGATTTGATTGATTTGAAGTTTCGTGGCTAGGAAAAGATTACAAAGGCCACATAATACAATTTAACAGATCCTTTGGACCTCACAAGGTGTCTTTAAGCTTCTATTAACAAGTGTGACTGAAGTATCCAACTTACAGAGGGGTTACTCAGTTGGGTGCTTCATTAGTGGAAGCAGGCAGGATGTAGGCAGTTAGAAGCTTTGCGAGTCTCCGCACCACCAGCTAAATTAGTCTTTATATCCTTATTAGAATAATATTTTTTGGGGCTATTGACCCTGACCCTTTAAACGTAGAGATGGAACAGCCACCCCTGTACTGGATCTAACAACATACAGTTGCAATAAGAAATATTCAACCCCCCAAAGATTTTAAGGATTTATCAATTAAAGTTGACAGAATCTTGCTCAAAGAGCAAAAAAAGCGGAATCCCTTTGCTTTATCACCCACAGATTCAGGGGCTCTGTGGCCGTACCATAGATTACGATTTGTGAATCGTGCATCAGAGGTCGCAATGCTGGATCCAGTATGGCGGATTCTATATCGTGCGGGCTGATCATAGTGGGAATGGCAGATCCTTTGTCGCGTTGACATCAGATGGCGGTGGACCAGGACCGAGGCGGCAGCCCATGATAGATCCTAATAAGCGGCAGTGGACAATGACTGTGGACTAGAGTGGCCTCTGATTGGGATGGTGGATCATGATCCTGCTGGTTGCTGACCATAGACTATGATTGCAGCAGGACTGCTTGACATACCGTATTGAAGTTGTCCTTCAAAATGTTTACCCTATCAATGCTGCTAAAAAAACTTTAATCTTGATGATGTTTTCCTAAACTTGACAGCTATTGCACTTCTGTCCCTCCTGGGAGAGGGATCCCTCACATGTGGCTCAGGTTTTTTTTTGTAGTTTTTCCTTACTCTTGCTGAGGGTTTAGGACAGAGGATGTCACACCATGTTAAAGCCCTATGAGACAAATTGTGATTTGTGAATATGGGCTATACAAATAAAATTTGATTGATTTATTGATGGACCAGCGGTATGTCTGGCGTGCAAAAGGACAGGCTTATGACCAGAAGAATACCATCCCCAAAGTCAAACATGGAGGTTGGTCAAACATGATGTGGGGCTGTTTTTCTGCGGCAGGAACTAGCAATCTTGATGGTGTACATGGCATCATGGATTCACAGAAATACCAGGCCATTTTAAAGAGGAATGTGATGCCTTCTGTTGACAAATTAAACCTTGGTGATCATTGGACTTTCCAGCAAGACAATGATTCAAAGCCCACCTCCAAGTCAACCAAAGCTTGGTTGAGAAAAAGATCCTGGAATGTCCTGGAGTGGCTTTCTCAGTCACCAGATTTAAATCCGATTAAAAATCTTTGGCGGGATTTAAAGAAGGCAGTTGCAGCAAGGAAGCCATCAAACATCACTGAGTTAGAGGCTTTTCAACGTGCAAAGTGGGCAAAGATTCTGATCGAGAGGTGTAAGAAGCCTGTCCGCACTTACCGAAAACGTTTGTTAGAAGTTATAAAAGCTAGAGGATGCGCCACAAACTACTGAAGCTGGGGGTTGAATAATACTGCACTTGCACATGTGTTGAAAGAGTTACATTTTACAATTGAACATCAATGTTAAGTTAACTTCTGTTGTCAAAATAACTGAAATACGCATCAGTAAATATATTTTGTTGTTTGATGAGGTTTTTTGTAATTTATTGCCATTATCTGTCATCCACGTCACTATAATGTCTATTGAGGTGAGGGGGTTGAATGGTTCTGATTGCAACTGTATATACACACTACAACTTCAGCTACATTTGTACATCTGAATTTCTTTTGCTGGCCAACCAAAAACAATGTCTAATTTCTCCAGATAGACCAAAATAGACATCAGTCAGTGGACAGTTGGAGAGGTCAAAGAAATAGTGAGGCACACTTACTAGACAATGTGAGAGGGGAAAGGCATGTCTGAAGAGGAGCTCAAAAATATCTCGTCTGCTGTGGCCCTCCTGCTTCAGGGCAAACCTCAAGTTCCTCATGTCCTAAAGAGAAAGTCAGAGATAGTCAACATCAATGCACATTCCAAAACAGCACATATAAACACAAACATAAATGTATTCATGAAGGATTTGTCCTTCATAGAGTATTGCACGTGCAGAGGGGAGGGGGGGGGCACCTCCAGCCCATGATCTTTCATGAAGAACATTTAACAATTAATTATAATTTAGCTATAAATCAAATCACCTCGCTTCCGTCAGTCACGTAATGAGTTTTCACCTGACCTGAGCTCATCCTGACGTGCCTTCTTCCGCAGTACACTGCAGATGCCCAGCGCCGTCTGAGACAGCGGGACAAAAAACTTCAATGCCGCCAAATGGGGTTTGCATCAGAGTGAATGCAGTGAACAATGAACAGAAAGTTACGGGGATTTTCCCAGGTTCATGGAGGACTTATGTGCTGCACTGTGTGTGTGTGTGTGTGTGTTTGCCACAACAAATTATAGTGAATGGATTTGAACTGTGATTTTCTCATCCTCACAATTATCATTACTTGACTTTATTTATTTATCATCAAAAACAGAATAAAAAATAATGAATTCAGAACAGGATTAGATTTGTAATATGACAAAATATTATTTCAACAGCAGTAACAGTAATATTTACAAGTGACCAAGACAAGTGCATCTTGTCTTGGTCACATAACACACAGCGAATATTTCTCCTCCGTTCCTTTTAATGTATAGTGTCAGATCAATACAGCCCTCTGGCAGAAGCAACCTCTCCAGGAACCTCAACAGCAAATTATAGCCTTAAGTTATATTTTTCCATGTGCCCCTTTAAAGGTCTCTGCACGACCCTGATGTTCAGTCACATTGTTGTTCCTCACATTGGTTATTCTTAATCAAATCAACACTTACATTACGTTTACTTATACTACTTTGCCACTGAAAACATGGGCAACATTGGTAAAAGACCCAAAAAGTTTTAATTGTAAAACATTTTTTTTATTACAAAGTAAATAAAATGTTGAAACTTTTCTAGAAACAGCACTGTACAAATGTGTTCCAGGTCACATCAAAGAACTGATGAAGGTTTTGTTTGACAAAGTCTTTGAAGACAATTATTGCACTTCAGGACCTCAGACATATATATAACTTTCCTTCTTTCTGGTGAAAAACTTGAGTCTTTTATACACAACAAAATGTGATTGTTGCGAGTTGCTCTGATTACAGTTTACATCACATTACAACCCGCTTGTGAAGATACATGCTGCACAACATCGGGATAATCCATTAATCAATCAGATTGTATTGTAAAGCCCAGAGTTTGGCAACCTTTACTATCAAAAGAGCCATTTGCCTCCTCTTCCACCAAATAGAATTTGTCTGGAGTCGCAAAACATATTTGATAACACTGCTAATAAAATTATATATAAAGTTATACTCAGAGTTGTGACATCCTTTGCCCTAAACCCTCAACAAGAGTAAGGAAAAACTACAAAAAAAATTGAACAGGGGAAAAAGAACGTAGAAACCTCAGAGAGAGCCACTTGTGAGGGATCCCTCTCCCAGGACGGACAGAAGTGCAATAGATGCCACATGCAATGGAGAACATCAGAAAGATAAGGGTATTTACAACATTGGTTAAAATAAACAGTTTGTAACATAATATGTCCCCTTCTCACTCAGAAGGCGGTACAGGTTCTGGTCATCTCAAGCCTAGACTACTGCAGCTTCCTCCTCGTTGGTCTACCTGCTAGTGCTATCTGACCTCTGCAGCTCATCCAGAATGCAGCAGCTCGTCTGGTCTTTGCAAAGAGTCAATATTCGCATTGTTGACCCTTCTTTTCAAGACCTCTGCAATTCACCCTGGCATGCTGTCAATTAACTTCTTATTTCATCCTGACTAATGGCAGCCCATTTTTGCATAATCAATGCTTGGACTTTGTCAAAATTTGTGGGTTTTTGTTTGTCTATCCGCCTCTTGAGGATTGACCACAAATTCTAAATGGGATTAAGGAGGATGACTCAACATCGAAGCAGTGACGGAACATAATCATGTTTTCTGCTACGCTCAGGGTTTTAGCAGGTTTCCATAATTAGGTCCAGTCGTCCTATACTAAGTCTGTGTAGGAGTGTGCTTCCTCCTCACTCCCCGTCTGACCTGCGCTCACTTTACACTTTAACAATAAACACCATCACTGATCAAAACGTACAGGACTGATTTTACTTTGTGTTCTTTAATTCACTCCAGTTTATGTGACACTTGTTTAAGCCTATGAATTAAATCTGCGACACAACACAGCCCCCGAGCACAGTCCGGACCCCAGGGTTAAAGTGACCGGAATGATCGGAAATCATGATCTGACATCATCAATTAATAACTATTTTAGAATATAGGACTAGATGGTGTGATGTGAATATGAGTTTTCAGTGTGAAGAGGGACAGAGACGAGCGCAGATACACTCACAAACACACTCCTGCAGACAGAGTTTTTCTCACAGATTACACGAAACGTAGTGTTTTAACTTTATTGTTGCAGAAGAAGCGACACCTGTTTATCCAAGATCAGTTCTACATGTGAGTGATTAGAAAACAGAGGAGCAGAGTCGCTTGTTGGCCAGCGGAGTAATCTGCCCCATTGCAGTGGCTCTGATTTAAGTTAAGATAAGATAAAACGTTATTGATCCACACATCGAGGAAATTCCGTTGTTACAGCAGCAGTCAGAATGTGGAGCAAAAGAGAATTTTTTACGATTTAATAAAAGAAATACTGAATATGTACATAATATACACCTTTTCACTATAGTGGTTTGTGTGAAACCTTATAAGTAATGTGCAGTGTCACAGGATAATTGTGTGAGCAAGTAAAAATCTGTTTTGTGCATATGAAAAGGCGTTGTTCATAAACAAATTTAAAAAAAGTTATTTTCTGGTTATTTAAATTATATTGTTGATATATCGATAAGAACTGATGTGAAAAAAATTATCATGAGCCCTAGTTGGCTGTATATTGTCCCAAAAAATATTGTGATGAATTATATTGCTGTCATCGTTTTGAAACCATAGTGCTAAAGGGATAGTACATCGGAAAGGTTCACCCACTCACCCCAGCGGCATAGGAGTAATTAAATGCACTGACAATATCTCTGCACAGAAATGTAAATTATTAAACCCAATGACTTGAAACAAAAATGTAAAGTGCACCTTAATCTCTTATCTCCTTGAAGGCGCTTATAGTACTGACAGGCTGCTGTATGCGAGTTCATGCAACAATGTCTGTTTTATATTGAAATTGTAAGCTATTTTATTTAGTTGCTTTATTGTGGAAGGTTGGTTTGTGTTTCCTGTCATAAGCAGTTTCTCTGTTGGGACTCTTCTTGAGAACGGCCACTAACGGAAGTGTTTCTGTTGTGAAGAGAGAGGAGTTGACGAGTAAAGAATAAATAAACAAGCATGTTGTCCTGGTTCACCCACACACTAATGCCTCGCAGTATAAATTAAGTAAAACCTAGGCTACAAAATCATCATCCAGCCACCAAGCGGTCAAACCAAGCATACTTACTGGACTGATGTCTGAGGTCCATATGTCAATGGTAAACTTATGGTCGCTTTGGACCATATGGTGAATATGGTCTGCACAACTAAAACTTGATAGAACAGATCTCCATATCCTTCACACAAACTTGTTTTTTTGTAATTTCACAATGTTTAATTTGATCTTGTTTTTAGTCTTTTCACATCTGTAAAACTTTTTTGTTTTCTGTTTGTGGTCTGATCTAAAATTGTTTCCTATTGTTTTACAATTTTTCATTCTTAACTTAACAGGTGCATGTGATTTGAAAGGTGCTATATAAATGAGGTTTATTATTATTGTGTTTTTATATGTGCAAGATACTTATCATAAATGTATTTTTTGATAATGGCTCCAATATGCAGAGCTCATAAAAACATGTCAACTTAGCTCAAGGCTTGCACACACACACACGCGCACACACACCTTGCAGGTGATATCCAGGCCATAGGAGTTTTCGCCTCTGCTTGATGCCCCACCCATTTTCTCCACCCGACTTATGGCACCCAAAGGAACATCCAGCATCACCGCCACATCCTACAATACAGAGTCAGCATGTTGATTTTTCTCACACAAAAAATACAAGACATTTAAACCTACATCAGGTACTGTGTAATGTAAATAAGTAAAATGCTGCACCCTAATGGATAATTATCTAACTTTTTTTTGTCTTTATTTTGTTATTTCACTTTTCTTTTTTATTACTTAAGTAAGAAAGACAGCCATAGTTAACCAGGATTGTATAAAAAGAAATGAAAAATCTGTGAGTTTTCTTGTCCTTGTTTCTACGATATGTATGCAAAGTTATGAGCTACTGACTGGCCCTACATGAGCTTGATGGGACTTACAGTATCTGAGCTCTTGAAGTAGAGTCTGTAGTTGGTGATCAACACTTTGCCTTTCACTGCTCCACGGAATGGACAGATGTATATGATGTCTTTATCTGAAAAAAGACAAAATATGTATTTTTCATGACATATCAGCCTTCTTATCTAACATTATTGGCTGAGAATACTTAAGTTACTAAATCATATGTAAACTAATTATCAGAATGTCACACTGTATCATGATTAAAATGATATGTTTGCTAAATTTTCCAGTAAAACAAGGTTTTAAAATGTAAAAAGAGTGTGGACATTGTGCAGTACACATGCACTCACCTATAATTCTGTCCTCTCCAGGCAGCAGACATACATCGGCTAACAATTCCATCTTCAGGGACTCTCTGGAGGTCTAAAAATGCACACATACACAGAAACTTTTTTTTACTGCAAAAAAATTATAGATATATATTACTACTTATTTAAAACAGGTGGTTACTTTATTTAGTCTTGTTTTGGCCTTTAATTATTTTTTATCTGTTTTCATTCACTCCAAATAGCTACATGTTGAAGTTCAGCCAGTTACCTTATTAATAAGGCTTTTTGTGGTATTTAACAGTCATTTTCTTATTTTATCTTTCACCCACTCACGTACGCAAACACACAAAGCGATTAGGAGACCCTGCAGTGATACTGAAGTAGGTGAAGTGATGTTTACTTGAAGTTGAAAATTAATTATAATTAAACTGCAAGCAGCGATGGAAAGGCCCTCGCAGTCCGTGTGCATCATGGTGTGTGGTGTTTGCGGTGTAGTTGCTGGAGGTTCGCTGACATGGCTTAGTATTGTGATTTGTTTGCACAGTTAAATGAAGAAGTTAAAAGTCACATCCTGCTGAGGAGTGCATCCTGTTCCTAGAAAACGGTGCTACAATTATGTTTAATACAGGCATGTAAAAGTGGTCACATAAGGTCTACAAACAGCTAGTCTTGCGCAGATTGGACAATGTAGTCAAATTAGTGGAGATTCCTGTTTCATTGCGATATGACTACAACTTTTACAATTGAAACAATGTTATGAAGTCTAAACTTTTAACAACTACAAACAATTATTAAAAAAAAACTTTCATTGGATGTGCCAACTCAAATGACAACTCTGTTTTCACAGCAAAACTTAAAAATTCCACAAATGGTGGGAATTGTGGAAAGTCAAATGGCTGACTTCCTGTTGGGTTTTGGGTATAGGTCCAAGAGGCTTTTTTGTAAGCAATGTGAAAACGTGCCATTAGGGCTGCTTCATTGACATTTTTTAGAATGATGTGTGTGAATCATAAAAATAGGACCAATTCATCCAAAATGGCTGACTTCGGTGCATTTTCCCAGGAGATGCTTTGAGTCTATTGGGCACAATCAATGCACGAAAACCATTTGAGACTTAAATATCTCTCACATCTACATTTTCTACCAAATTTAGCAAAAGTTAAGCATGTTTAGGCTTCCAAATATGCAATTCATTAGTAGCATAAAAATAGGATTATTACTACTTTTTTTTAACCCAGATTTATGTAAGGTCACTATGACCTTTCCCTTTGACTGCTGAAATGCAATAACTTCAACTTTGAGTCCAAGAGACAACTGATCAAAAGTTGAAGAAATTGCCTCAAGTCGGTGTTAAATATCACATTCAAGAGGCCAAAAACAGGTTGCTGAGGCCACCATGAACTTGAACTTTGACCAGCGAAATAAGATAGGCTAATCAGTGAGTCCAAGTGAACCTGTTTGTCAGATCTGAACGAATTCCCCTCAAGATGTAACTGACATATTACATTTATTAGACAGAATATGTGTTGACCACTTAAGTCTGATCAGGTCAACAATGAGTCAAAGTGAACTCTGCCAGATGTAATAAAATAATTTTTGGGCAATCCTAATATATCACATTCACAAAACATTAGGTGACTGAAATCAAGTTCAAAGTAACGTTTATGTAAATACATTTTGGAGATATCGCACTCATATAGTTTTAGTGTTCTTTGACCTTGGACCACCAAATTCTATTCAGTTCATCCTTGAGTAAGGGAATGTTTGTGCCAGATGTGATGAAGTGTCCCCTGGATAATTCTAATATATTACGTTCAAAACAACATCATCATATGACCTTGACCTTAGACTGTAGACCACCAAAATGTAATTAGATCACCTTTGAGTCTAAGTGAATGTTTGTGTTGGGTTTTGTTCCAATCTATTCAGTTTTAGACACATCCTAACAATAGTTATAGCAATAGGATAGAGAATTTGGAGCAAAATGCAGAAATGTCCCTTAGTATTTTTATTTTTTCTAAACCCATTTTTGCGGATAAATGTGTTCACACTCAATATCAGATGTTTTATCATGTAGCCTTTAAATAATGGCCACAATTGAGTGGATGGAAGACATGATAGCTCCAAAAAAGTGAAGCCAATACATTTGGATTGGCCCCTGGTCATAAAATTCTGCGAAATGTATAACCAGGGGCTAAACTTAAAAAGATAGGACAGGAACAAATTTTAGCAAACATTTTCACTTTGTCAGTACAGGTTATTGTGCAGACTGATCGGCAAAAAAGGGGCCATTTTATCCATTGTAAACTCAATGGATATCACTTAATTTGCAAAAAGTGAAGTGGTCGGACAACTATCTTAAGTCACTGTATAACCACTTACACTGGAGATGTTTGTGTCCAAGGCATTCGAGTTGTATACCGAGATTGGGGCGGCCATTATTCAGGGAGGGGGCTTCCACAGGCTGAGAAAGAGGCATAGAGACTATTAGTTGTGTCACTAAATACCTTCGCAGAGGAAACTCATTCCAAAAGCTAGACTCCTAATAATAACTTCTAATAATATATCACTATAAGCAGCTAGCATGAAAAAATATAGCTAGATGACAGTGGTTTGGTTACAACAATGTACGAATATAACATAGAATTATACATTTTCTGTATGAGCCCAAATTACAAAATAATAATAATTTAACAACGCAGGGTTAGGGGCCATTCTGGGCAGAATGTCTATTGTCTATAGTATAGTATAGTATAGTTTGTAGGCTGCGGTCAATACTCTTGCTCTTCCTTGGCCCTTTCATAACAATGAAACGAACAATAGAAACATTTTTCAAAAGAAAATATCATTATGATCAAACAGGAATAGTTCCAAAGAGAGATAGGGTAAAAAAAAAGATTCTTTGATTAAAATTAATCTTCATTCATCAAAATATTAATCACAATTCAAATGTTAGACTGAATATTCTCAAGAATTATGTTAATTGCTCTTTGAAAGTGTTATTTTTATTATGATATCATAATTCATGGGGATGTGATCTGAGGGGAGGTGAAGGAGAGGCATACTGTAAGAGAAAGTTTGTGTTTACTTTTTTTGTTGTGGTTGTCCTATAATAACAGTAATGAGCTGACCAGATACCTTGTGTTTAAAATGGTAAATAGAAAATAATGCTTTTTAGTCCTGATAAACAATCAAAGCACTTTACATTACAGTTTTACATTCACCCATTCCCACACTTATTAATACAGAGAATATCTTTCCCAAGGACACTAGGACACGGCATGTGGACCAGGAAAGACTGGGATCAAACTTAGGTATCATAACGTTTTTAATAGCTGGGTATCCAGGGTTTCCCCCAGTGCTTTATAGGCCTGGCGGGCCGCCAGGCTTTTCTCCCCCCCACCCCCCGCAAGGCTAAGCGTCGCTTGTTTATTTATTTAAAAAAAAAAAAAAAAAGTTATGCACCAGAAACATGATACCAAAGACGGTGTAGCAGATCCCCCAAAAGATGATGAGACTTAACTGATGTTCAGGTCGTTTCTTGAACTACGTCAAAACCAAACATAAACATAAACCCAGTCCGTTAAACTATTAGGCTGCAGCTATATGTTTTTATTTATTTCAAAATAGGGTACTTCTTATTTCATACATTTTCCACAAATATGGGGATGACTCAAATATCCCTACAAAGTTCTGTGTTTAATTTATTTCAAAGTAGGCCGACACTTGCCTGTGTATTTAGTTTGTTTGTTATTTTGTTGCTTGTCTGTTTGAGTAGCTAGCTGAAACCAAAGAAGTAGTAGGCTTAGCTTTTATTGGTAACCTAACTGTTATGGTTCATTGTTTCTGAAATAAGAGGCCTGACTGCTATGTTCACAGCAAACTTGACATTTTTTTAATATTAAGCCATGGTTTAACTGCACTATAGGCTGAGTCCTAATGTTGACATCTCTATTCTGGTCCTCACTTCCACCAGAAGTCTGCTCCCGCCACCCACATTCATTGCCTCCTCCTATTGGTTCACAACTTTCCAACATAGGGGCTTCCTATTAGCTGAACCTACATGTCAATCAACTGTTGTGAATAACATTTTTTTCGCTCGCCACAAGCGTATCGAGCCAGGAAAGACATTGGAAAATGGTTTTAAACGATATTAATGACATATTTTATATGATATAAATGATCAATTATGCATCCCATACTTTGTATTCCCCTTCTGTTGTCCTGGAGTTTTTATTTCCCCAATCACATAATTAAATGACCCCCTCTGCCCATCCACTACAAGCAGAAAGACAGAGAGAGGAAGAGAGAAAGAGGGGGGGGGGCTATGAAGACCATCATCATTAACCAGTACATTTAACGGGTTACATACAATAACAGGCGGAGAAAGCAGGATCCCGGGCTGACCGAAGAACATTTGTTATAATGAATTGAAATGAAACGTTTTAGAAAACTAAAAAGGTAAATTCATAATGTGTGTAGGTCCGACGCGTCGACTTAAAATATTTATGCCGACGCATTTTCAGCGTTGACGTCATCGATGACGTCGACTAATCGAAGCAGGCATACATTTGACACAGATGATGTGATGGTGTTCCTCACAAGAATCAAAAAACATCACTCCCATTATAAAGGGAACAAATAGAAATATATAGCTCATTCTCAGATAATAAACTAAATATGCATAAAACAGAAGCCATTATAATAGAACAAATGGAAAAAAGAGAATTCTACTTTAAATAGGGTTGTACAAAACTGAAATATCGGGGAATTTGATTAAAAAATTTCCAAATTAATTATTGATGAGTGACTGATCAGGTTACTGAGGAAGTAAATAGATGGATTTGAAAACAATTATCACTCAAACTGATAAGACTGTACACACCTTCTATTCCTATTACAGAACTAATGACCTACATATCCACCAGAGGCCTCATTTATAAAACGTTGCGTAGGAATTATACTGAAAGTGTAAGTGCGCAGAATAGCCGTAAATGGCGAACGCAAACAAAAAAAATCTAATTTATAAAACAGTGCACACCTGATGCAATGTTCACGTTATGAATCACAGTCCACCTGGAAATGTTTGTAAGTGGGTCTTCCTCTTAGTCTGCCCTGTACAAAATTTACACGCCCACATTTAACCATAAATGGTCAATACAAAGCATCATGAATATTAAATTATCCTGCTGACAAATGGGTTTCCACAGTGGGTCATAACTTTCTGACACCGACATCATAGAGTTTGTTAGTGAGGTGGAGAGCGATTTTATGGGACAGCAGTGATGTCATTTATAAAGAAAAATACACTGATACACTCACTCACTGCTGCTGATAATACAGTGAGTGAGTGAGTGCGAAAGAGAGAACGGGGCCTGAAATAAGAAATATATAGTTCATGTAGACAAAAACATGTTATTCTGCTGGTCGATCTGTGTAATACTTGACTACATTCAGCACAAAGATCCAAGATCACAGATCTATAAAATCTATATTATCTGATCAGTCTTCATCATGGGACAAAAAATCTTTGTGATCGATGAACACTTTTTTCCTCCTCCTCCTTCCATTTGTGTGCATCCATTTGGCAGCATTACATACTAGAGTCACCACAGCATTCATATATTTAGAGCCATCAGTAGTTAATCCCAGGTTCAGCCATAAGATAGAGGGAAAGCAAGCCTGAGCTGTGTCTGAGCTGTAGTCCCTGCTGTCTGTACACGCACAGAATCCAGCAGCATTGGCTTATCAATCAATCAATCAATCAAATCAGCCTACATTTACCTCCACAACACAGAGCCCCGAGGAACACAGACCAGCTTTTTGAAAACCTATGGAACCAAAAACAACAGTCTTTGTAAATGTTTTAAATGCATGTCGAGCTGGAGGAGATGATGTCATGCTCCAATTGGTTTGACGCAGTTGGCGCAGCGCACAGCGTGAATGATAGAAACACAGAGTGAAGTAATTTACTCGAGCTAAAATCTATACAAAAAAAACAAATTCAGTCCAAACATGTATGAAGAGACCCAAATGAACACTATAGGTGGACCTAGTGCAGCTGTAAATGGTTCCCTGGTGTCTGCCCGAACCTGGTGGTGCTACAGCAGGGCTTTGAGCCTCCTTCTGGCTGTGTAGCTGTCCATGGTCTCTGCCCATAGCCAGGTAGTGTTTCTATATTTATTGCAAGTCATTGTCGTCACATCAGTGTCCTTTAAGCTCATTTACAAAAGTTAGCAAAGGTTGAATACATTTCCAAATTCACTTCACTTAATCAAAATCTGTTAGGCCTCAATGGTCTGTTATTCTTTTTCCTTATTATGTTTTGTTACCTTGCAGGGATGCATTTTTTTTTTTTTTTTTTTTTTTTAAATGGGGAATTTATTTTAGTTGTAATGTTTGGTAACTTGCAATAAAGTCTGTAAAACCAACATGAACAAAAAAAGTTAGGAGGGGGCACACCATAAAGGCCGGCGCATGCTTCTGCAACGGCAACTGTGGCTTTCCACGCAGTTGTGACGCAGGACTCGTTGTCATTCATGGTTTTACAAGCGTTGCGCGTGTTGCAAAGCAATTCCCCGCCAGACCACTAGGGGGAGTACTGTTTTTTGTTGAAGTCGGCTCTTCTTCATGTGTGGCACGAAGAAGAGCCGTTTATTTACATTGCCACGGCGGCTCCTCAGAGCCTTTTTCTGGCGGACAAATCCCCCGGTCAGTGACGAGCTATACTAGTGGTCATAGTTTCGGATCTGCCAAACACTCTTCTGTTTGGTCCATATTCGTTCTTCTAAATCTTCCGTGGTTTCCGCCGGTATTATCGGGCATGAACCGGAAATGGGACCTCGAAAATGATGTAGTTAGCAGACCAATCACAGCCTTGCCGGCTACGTGACATGGGATGCACCGATCCGATATTTGTATCGGTATCGGTACCGATATTGAAGAGAAATTTCGAGATCGGGTATCGGTGACAATGGGCCGATCCATATCTGCTGATCTATTCAGTGTAATTCTATGCTGTGCGCTGTGAGTGACGTCATACGCAAGCAACACGCCGTGCGGAGCCTACAGTGTTTACAAAATGGAGCGAGCGAAAGGATCGGCTCCCCCGTGTCACTTTTAAATTTAACAGCACACTGGGGGGTTGGAGGTCCTCGTCCGGTAGAGCCTCACGGCGTCGCTGGTGCGGGGCAGGAAAAAGGGAAACTTGAATTTAAATTTAAAAAAATGTATTAGCACTTTGCCTGTCTTAAATAGACAAAAACTTGATTTCTTTGCTTTTGTGTCAACAGTACCCTTATATGCAGCAAAGTTTATTAAAATACTTTTTTTTTAATGAAGTATCGATCTTTATTGTCTTTATTTTCAATCATCACATGCCTCGAACCTCAAGCTAAATTTAAAAGCTAGTTGCTAAATAAGAGCAATTGAGAATTTGTGTCATTCATAATCCGATAAGTCGATTAATCGTTTCAATAATCGGTGACTAATCGACCATCAGAATAGTCGTTAGTTGCAGCCCTACAGGGCAGTACAATCGAAAACAAAGTAACAGGATAATTTGGCTCACTCATTGGTCAGCTTTGAACAGTTCCGAGCTCATTGCCTTCTCATCTTGCTACTTATGTCAATGAGAAAAAGGTGAAGACAGCATCGGCAGCTGCAGTGATGGCTGATGAGTATCTATTATCACATGCTAGTGGCTAGGTATTTGGCCATGTCCACGGAGATGGACAGCAGAGGGAAGCTTTCAGGCCTGGTAAGTCTCTAGGTGGCACCTATAAGCCCACTCATCCAGCTGTGAGGCATGTTCCAGGGTCAGATGGAAGGTTTGATCCAGCCAGGATATGTCATGCCTGTAAAAACAAGGGACACTGAAAAGAAAACCGAATCCAGTGATTACGTGAAGTTAGCTGGCATTGGAGCCTGTGCTCTGAACACTGTCGAGCCTGATCTTCTTTTGGAGACTAATCCATCGAAAAGATGTTGATTAGATGTATCCACCCTTTGTCTCAGATGGGTTTATGTCTCTAGATCAGTGGTTCTCAAATGGGGGTACACGTGAGATTTTTTTTTAATGTATTTAAAGTTGGCATCCATTCGAAAATCCTTTAAAAATTATTTAATAAACATTCAATAGAAAAAAAGTGTAAGTTCATGAACTGAATTTTATATTCAGTAGACTATTCAATTTCATTATCCTAAAAACCCAGAGTCTCCCCCATACCAATTGTTTGACCTAACCTGGCACACGCCATTCGCGTCACCTGTCATCACTGCCGCCTTGAAGACTCAAACAATGGAGTCGGGGTTGAAACGTAGCAGCAATGCTGCTGAAAACACGGAGAAGTGGCAAAGAAGGCGAAACCAGAGCCGGCAAAATTCTTTCAGTAATCACAAGAAGGTCGAGACTTTAACTGATGTTTTCAGGTTTATCTGAGCCTTCCCTAAACAACACCGTGAGAGCTTGTGCCTCTTCGGAGGGTTCCTAAAACATCAAACTTTTCCGTTGTGAAGTTACACATTCATAACAGGAAGTCCACGTCTCTACCGGAACCCTTTCAAAATAAAAGCATGTAATACAAAAACGGAAATGAAATTGTCTGACCTTAAAGCAGCAAATATTATATTACAGAATATTACAGAATAAAAAAACAGAGAGACACTATAACAATATTAACAATAACATAGATTGGGTTATTTACACACTTTACAGCCAACAGTGGCATGAAGCCAGCACATCTTGAGCGGTTTCTCCAGGCAAAACATGAAAGTCATGTTGGTAAGCCACCTGAGTTTTTTTAAAAGGAAACTTTCTGAATTCAGGTCTTTTCAAGACACGATGCAAAAAGCCTCCTCCTCAGTCAAGCACAAGTTTCTCACTAAAATGTTAATGCAAAAGCACTCAGTTCAATGCAGCAATGTGATCTTCAGTGTTGACAGTTTAAATTGAAGATCAGTATTTTCTTTTTATATTCTTTTTGATCCTTAAAGAAGATATTTTAAGATGATAAATATTTAAATTTTTTATTTTGAGCTAATCTTTTATTTAAGTAAATGATTTAAGTTAATGATTTATTTTTTGTGAAGAAGTGTTTATCTTTAATTAAGCTCAAGAGTTCAGTTTGAGAACATATATTTATTATGATCCCAAAAGAGGTCACTATAAGTTGATAATTATTTTGATGAGCACAAATCTTCATTTATAATTGATATAATTACTTATTTTTTAATGAGTCTTTAGTTATTTTTATATATTTTTATTTCCAAAAAGTTCAAGAGAGACCACTACAAATGAGCAATGTTATGGACATTTATGGAGATGTGCTGGTTAGGGGGTACTCGGCTGAATTGTTTTTAATCCATACTCCTATGGCTGGAAAATCTCCTGTGCTGGGCAAGGGTTTGGTTCCCCTGTGGGTTGCCTCTCATCGTTTCACCTGTTCTCTCTTATCTTGTGTGTTGAGAAGTTGAAATTGGTGTCACCAGCTGCCAGTTTATGGTATAACTATTATTATTGGGAATGACTTGGCTGGTTCAAGGGTTTGCAAAGATTGTACACCTCCAGTGTATGCAAGTTCGCCTTTGCATGAATCTAAGGAGCCAGATGAGTGTACTAAGCAGTTCCTTAAAGGCTAAGTTAGACAACTCTGATGCGTCTGAGCAGTTCTCATTTTCTCAGGAAGGGGACTGGTCTGCTGTCACCAAACCTGACTGTTGACCAAAAGCCTTGAATGGAGGACTTTATAGTTCAGGTAGGAAGTGCTAAATTTGTCACTACACTAGACCTGACCTTCTAAGAGGCTATTGGCAGGTGCCACTAACAGTAAGAGCCAAAGTAATTTAATCTTTTGTCACACCAGGGGGGTTGTTCTCCTATTCTATCATGCCGTTTGGGCTGAGGAACACTCCAGCTACATTTCAGCGCCTTATGAATAAGGTTTTAGCTGTTCTGACAGGGTGCGCATAAGACTTATTTATATGATGTAGTGGTCTTTAGTGCCAAATTGGAAGTCCATATTCAGCGTCTTTGTGTGATGTTTGACCAGTAGACAGAGGCAAACTTAATCTATCTAGCAAAGTGTGAGTTTGCTAAAGCAACCGTAACCTATCTTGGGAAGGTTGTAGGCTAGGTTGAAGTTCATCCTGTCCATGCAAAGGTGGAGGCCATGATAAATATCCATTGCTATCATGCAGAAAAATATAGCTAGTAGGATTAGTGGGGTACTACCACAGTTTTTCTCTTAGTCTTCAACAGTGGTTGCTCCACCGACTAACCTATTAGGAAAAAAAGACGTCAGGTTTTCTTACAGTCAGGCTGTGTTTGATAATGCGAGGGAAATTATCTATTCTGCTCCTGTTCTTGTAGCTCCTGATTTCGAAAAACCTTTTACCATACAGGTGGATGCAAGCGAAATTGGTGCTCGGGGAAGGGGGCATTGGAAATCCTGTCTGCTTCTTTTCACGTAAGTTTCATCATCACCAGTTAAACTATTACGTTTTTTTAAGAATATGTGGTCCCATCTGGAAAAAAACAACTCCCGCAATTTGTTGTGGTTCCTCTATGTCAGAAACGATACGCTAGAGTGCGTCCAATGGGATTACGACCCGAATTGACATCATAGTCACGCTCACGAGCTATCTCCGGGGGCTAGCGAGCTAGCTCTGGGGAGCCGTCTCCTAGCTCTGGGGGCTCCGGGAGCGAGCTAGCTCCAGGGAGCCGTCTTCTAGCTCCGGGAGTGAGCTCCGCTAGTCCCTGGAGATAGCTCGTAAGCTAACGCGCTCCACCGTGGAGAGCAATTCTCCCCGGGGAGAGTCTCTGGGATCTCCGCCTAGACGATCGGCATGTTTATCGGCCACTTAGATGTCTCGCGAGCTAACGCTGGGGAGCTGGCTGCTAAGTGGAGCTATGGCTGCTAACTGTAGCTGCTATGGCTGCTAAGTGGAGCTATGGGCAGTGGGCAATGGGGCTCCAGCTCCCACTGCGGGCCTACGCTGGGGTGCTGGGGCTCTCGCAGGTCAATCTGAGGGCTGTTTTAGACAGGGTAAAGGTTGCTGTTTTAAATGATCCTTGTGGTATTTTGACCAAATAAGTTAGACATTTCATTACGACCCCAAATAACCATATCAACTGTGGTAAAATGGGCATAATACGTCCCCTTTAATCTTTAACCACAGGAGACAAGGTTCTCATAACTCCACTTGTCCAATCAGCCCCAAAATTCTGTCACGTAATCAGAGTCCAGGACTGATCAGCTCCATATGTCAATATTAACTCAGAATCATAGCGCCACCTACTGATCAGTGTGAACATTAAGCTGTTTTCAACTCTTGTGTGCATTGTCCAACCGGCCCAAAATTTCTGAACTATGATCAGAGTCCCGACCTAAACAGATCTATTAGTCTGTATGTAGTGCCAGTGATAGCGCCACCTACTGATCACTACAGGGCTCATACAATGAAGATATAATTGAAAAGGGTCAAAAGAATTCGGTTGAGTTGAAAAATTTCTGATATTTTAAGTCCGACCAGAAGCAAAGTAGCCCACAAATCTTTTCCACCATCTGAAGCAGTGTCATCCTCAAGAGCATGCACAATGCAAGACTTTACAGTCACATATACAGGGGATAATATTGTGACCTGCCAAAGGTCAGCTTTGAAACCTGAGGCAGTGGTCCCACTTGTCTTCCATGCCCGCAATCTGTAGTAGGGTAATGACTGGTCCAAAACATTCACAGCACTAAGAGACAGTACTGCACAATTGGTGATTTATAGTGCCTTACTTTATTTTACCTTGGAGCATAAGCTGACGAAAATTGAGTGAATGTCAATTTTGATTTCATTCTCCTTCATTTACATTTGAAAGCTGCTTGATTTTGTAGTGAGGATACAGCTTGTTTTTAGTTTTTTTTGTCTATGCATTTGTGGGTTTGTTTTCCAACTATTTTAAAACTGTAGGAATCCATACAAAGAAAAGGATACAGTATAGAGGTTTTTTAGAGATTTTATTTTGTATTAATACCTACTTCATTTATCAGGACGTAATGTTTGTGTTTTGGATTTAAGATTCTAGAATTAAGATTAGGATTTTATTTATTTGGACAAAGAAAAATGTGTGTGTTCTCCTGTAACACTTGAAGCGTTTGACTGGTCAGAATTAAGATTTGAGTTTATTATACATGTCTATTTATTTATTTTGAAATACAGGTGTATATTGTTCCACAATACATTTGTCATGTTCAGTTTATGACAGAAAATAAATAATATTTATACCAAAATTAACCTTGGGATATTTTCACATCTCACTTAGAAGTAAAAAGGAACCTTTAAGCTTGAGAGAAACATTGATTCGATTTATATCGTGATATCCATCTATTATTGAGATAAGATTTTTTTCCATATTGCCAAGCCCTCATACTCCTGTTTGCGCACAGCTAAATGCACATCAAAGGTCCGATATCCTATATGTGTCAGCATCTCCTGTTGGAGTCTGAATCCTCCTCACACCATCGCTGACCTGCGCTCACTGGTCAATTTACCAATTAACACCATCACTGAGCAGTAGTTATTAGGACACGTACAGGGCTGACATTTACTTTGTGTTTTTTTGATTGAAAAAAATTATCAGGATTAGATTTGTTTCCATATCGGCCAGCCCTATGTAGAAACTATAGTAGGATTGAAAACATGCACATTGTGACTAGGTTTCTTTGTTGTTACCTGTTTTTTACCTGTTGTATTTTACAATTGTGTGAGTGTGAGGGTATTTTTGTTAAAAAAAATGTAAATAAATAATTATGAGAAGTGCTCTTTTTACCACACGAGCCCCCCCCCCAAAAAAATGTCTGTGCACGTACCTGCTGCTGTCCCCCTTACGCCCGGGCCACATTTGGCTGTGGGTGTGCCGCGGGCGTCTGTTGTTCACACTGGCAGAGTGTCTGATGCGGTTTGCAGTTCACAGCAAAATAGACAGTGAAAATTATCTTTCACTACAGTTTCAATGTTTCTGTGGAATGTCACAAACATACATATTTGCAACACTTCCTGTACTCTTTTCAGAGGATGAGCACTTCAGTGTTTCTGTTGACTGATTCCATTCGTTTGTTTAAAAAAAGATTTTTATTGTGAAATATTTGGAGGAGCGGAAGATGCATGGCTTCATACTGTATAGTACTGGATTTTATTTTAGTTTAGAGGACCTGTAAAAACATAGCGCTGGCAGTAGGCCTATGTAAACTGAGAAGCTAAATATTGTAGCATTGAAAAGATGCTGTCAATATGAATAGTTTGTATTGAACAGATATTAACGTGTACATTGTGCATTGAATAGATAAAGTGGCATAACTGTCCATATGTGTGTGTGTGTGTGTGTGTGTGTGTGTGTGTGTGTGTGTGTGTGTTTGTTCATTGAGCTCTTGAAATTCGACATCCTGGCATTTCATAAAAGCATTTGAAATAATTGTAATTCGCTGCAATTTAAGGTGGTCCAGTTTTTTCCACGGGCGAACGAAACCTGACAGCTAGGTTTCCGTATGGACAGCTCCTATGTATGGGTATCCAGTTAAAAAACAGTGCCTTTTCAACAATCAACATTTCAGTACGCATCAGAACCGAGTCGCGTTCTTGGTAGCAGGCAGGGAGGAGTCCCCCTAAACCCGTCTACTGAACTTTTCCAACTTGCTCATTCCAATAGATACAGCTGTGGAGTTGCACCAGGAAATAGCGTAGGCCTAGACAGTGAGACAGCTTGTTCAAGACAAAATTCCGGAGGTTTCTCAACCACAGTACCCTGAAACCTAGGGGAACCACCCCCAAATAACCCTTAAAAAGCCAACAAGTGGCTTATTTGTGGCAAAATGCCTTGACTTACCCGCAAAATGCGATTCTCCCGTGGCTGAATGTCGATTTGTTTCCCTCAAGCCACAGCAGGAACTTACTCTACGTCACGTGGCCGGGCTGTCACGGCACCGATTGGCTGCTGGTCAAAACAGCTCTTAAAGGGAAACGTAGTTATCCGAAGGGTTTGCCATATTCCACAATTTAATAATATATTAATATCTAGCAGCTGTCGTTTTCAATAATTTGTCCGAGTTTTTTAAGTGGAAAACGTGCGATTATTAGACAAAACATTGGTAAATGTATATTCTATGAGCAAAATCCGTTGTGTAAATATAATTGCAAACTCTGTCTTCTTTTTATGGAGTATAATGCAGCTAAATGCACAGCTTCTTGGAGGAGGACAGAAGATAGATGACAGACATGGATGTTTAGAATAAACTACACTAATAACTAAAATAACTAGACTGTCCTTCCCACCCTGGTACCATACATTGATATGACCCCTGACAAAACCTCACAAGTTTCATTGAGTGGTATCACCAATTCCTTTAGGCTCGTCTGACAAAATTTCACAAGCACATTAAAATACGTACATTTTCATCAGATCTGGCATATCTGCAAAATTTGTTTGTGAGTATGTTCAGGCACCACAAAAGGTAATTCATTCAAAAGCGTGAGAAGAAAATTAAATATTGGCTGTAATTAAAATAAATGAGTAGACAAAGTGACATATTAGTGGAGGGTGAAATAGACTAAAGGAATTCATCACTATCTTCAATTAAATACCTCAATATAGCCATTTTAAGAATTAAAAACAGCCAGCGAACTCAGTCTGCAACCATTGAAACCAGTACAATATCCATACTACCAGGTTTGAGTCTTTTATCACTGAATCTATGAGTATATATCGCCCTGCCCTAAACATATATATATACATATATCGCTGAACGCTCATTTCCTTCTCATCCTTCCATTCCATCACAGCATTACGTACTAGTGCCACCACAGTCTTTTATATTTAGTGCAATCTGACCGATAACTTCACACATCAGTAGGATCCTAACCTCCACTCTGGGATATTATTTGGAAATGGAAGTTTGGAAGTGAATTGTATTTCTTAATTTTTTGTGAGTGATATCCAGTGCGCTCTGTGCGCCTGATGGCACAGTCACGTTTACTGCAGCGTTTTACAAACACTCTTCCTTGATGATTAATGCAGTGTTAGAAGATATTCAAAACTTAACTTAATGAATGACTCAGCTCTGCAACTCTGCTGTTTAATGGTATCTGATCATAATTTGCTGTAAATTGTTTTATATCTTTTTCAATTGAATGTTCTTATGGAACAGTTTGCCATGGTTATACACACACTCTCTCTATTTTCTGTATCATGTTTATGTCACTTCCTGTTTTACTTTGATACTCACTTTTGTCTATGTTCTCTTAAAGTAACTTCACTCCTGTCCCTGTGTTTTTCACAGATTTCCTGCCCCTCCCTAATATGATTCACCAGTGTGTAGTTAACCTGATTTCTGTTTAGTATATATGGTCTGCATCCCTCCCTGTCATGTGCCAGTTCGTCTCGTCTGGTACATAAAGTTCCAGCAATTTACCCACGTCTAGTCCTGTCTTCTGCTTTTGACCACGTTTTTGTATTTACAGACCTACCCTAACTTCTTTTTGATACCCCTGACTGAATAAACTACCCCAGTTTTTGGAAACTGGACATTGTTTCAGAGTTGTGCTTTGGATTCTCAGTTCATGTACTCAGCCTTAGACGTATGAACTGGCCTACATGAACCCAGCTAACTCAGCTGAATTGCGCAACACCATCAAGACGAATAGAGAAAAGATCCTGAAACAAGAGGCAGAACTATGGAGTACCAGTCAACACACCCAGATGTCGACTTTATATGGTTAATCAACTTACCGTCCTCACCAAGCATGTTCACTGACTCCATGACACAAACAAAGCAAAGCAGTGAGCGGAAACGCATCCAACACAGCTTTCCCCTCCTCCACCTCCATCTGCAATGCCTCCCAGCATCCCTATGGCCAGACTCTCTTAGCCTGGATTGCATGGACTGGCACCTCAGTTAAAAGACCAGTTAGCTCTGCTAGATCTGCCCGATGATTTAGACTCGGTAATTGCTCTTGCCGTTCGCATTGATAAAACACTGTCCGACCCTGAAAAAGAGAGACCCAGGGCTTCAATATTCTACCCTGCCCTGCGTCGATCCACTTCCGGTTCTCCTCCTGTTCCAGCGACAACACACATCAACCCAGCTAACGAGACATCTACCCTGGGAGAAGCAGTAGAACCCATGCAGCTGGGTTGCACACATCTGTCAGCTGAGGAGCAGCAACATCGACTCCAGACTAACTTTGGAACTGCTTCCTCAGCCACTGTCAGCCAGCGTTCTTGATTGTTATGACCCTGAAGTTGTGCGTAAGGTTCTATACATCGGTGTATGTGCTGTTTACTGCTGTGCGTCTCTCTCTCTCTCTCTCTCTCTCTCTCTCTCTCTCTCTCTCTCTCTTTCTCTCTCTCTCTCTCTCTCTCTCTCTCTCTCTCTCTCTGTCTCTCTCTCTCTTTCTCACTCTCTGCTGTGGTGCTTGTGTGTGATGTGTTTCAGGTGTGTCTAGCTCAATGACTGACTGAGTGGATGTTTGACTGTGTATGTAGGTTTGTTTCCAGGGAGCTGATTGGTTCCAGCTTCCAAGCTTGCAGGATAAGTAATGGCTTCCCCTAGCTACTGTGGTCTCTCCTTTTGCCACTGCCAGCCAGACCTCCAGCCTGAATTGCCTTGTAAAGTGTCTTAAAATCTGTTGTTTGTGTACCAGTCTGGTCTGGTAGGGCTGGGTAGCAATTTAGTTTAATGCATGTTTTCTCCTGTTTTTGGATGAGGAGTCAGGTTAGTAGCATGTCTTTTAGTTCCGGGCTGTAAAGTATTTGTTGCTGTTTGTTCTTGGGAGCCGAGAAAAAGGGAGACTCATGCATCATTTTGCGACTGGGTTTTCTCCTGGGCGGGGTCGTAACATGATGGACCTTTACGATGGAAAGTAATTCATCAATCTCAGCCAGTTGAGGTTGCGTTTCATGATCTCCATACTGTCCCCACAGTACCGGTTGGTCCTTGGCTACATATGGCTTAGAATTCACAACACCTGCATAGACTAGGAAACAGGTCGGGTGGTTCAAGATTCAAGATTCAAGAGTTTGTTGTCATATGCACAACGATTACATTAAGCAGTCGCTTGCAATGAAATGCTAGATGTAGAGGTCCTCCATGGATGGTAGCTCTGTCCTGGTGATGAGCTTGGCAGACTTCACCACCTCCTGTAAAGCCTTACGGTTCAGGGTGGTGCAGCTGCCCTACCAGGCGGTGATGCAGCCAGTCAGGATACTGCCTATGGTGCACCTGTAGAAATTGCACAGAATCCTAGCATTCCTGTTGAGCCTCCGCAGCCTGCGGGGTAATCTATACATTTAAGAAAATTGCCCACCTGACAGTCATGTCAATTGAGGGTGAGTGTACATGCTGGGTTTTTCAATTTCCTATGAAAAAGAACGGGCACTGGGATTCTGAAAAAATATTTCTTATTTCTTCTTTTTGTGCTGCTGCAGTGATTTTCAGTCTCAGTATATTTTCATCTCTGGACCACCTACAACCATAACCAAAGCTGGTGTTTCAGTCAACTCCAAACCCTGAATACATGTTAAAAACAGCATGTCTCAGGCATGGAAGGCATTTTATTGACAATTAATTAATGTAATGTATTTTATTTTCTCTAATATATATGTTTTTCTTCTATTTAAAATACTACTTGCACTTTGACGTATGACATGTTACACTCCTGCTGTGGTACCATCACACGTACCATCAAAGTGCTTGTGAAGCACTTTAGTCAACCAAGTTGTTTTAAATGCGCTTTATAAATAATATTGACATTGACATTGAAACTTCACTGGATCCAGATAGCTCATCAACCTGTGTCATTCCCTTGGAAAATCATAAGAGGAGGAGAGGTTGCAGTGATCTATTCCACACAGTTGGTATGCATTGACCTAGTTGAATTAACATCATTTTAATATCTTGCTGTTGAGCTAAAAGAAAAAATTGTTAGGATTATGTTTGTTGGCCACCAAAGTTATTTCTGCAGGACCTCTCATAGCTGATCACTTGGCATCACCAGATATGATTGCTATGCTTATTCTGATTGGAGACTTGAATGTTAATAACAAGAATGATACAAAAGCTTATTGAGAGCAAACCTCATTATATTGGATTTCATGGGAAACTTCTATTTTGTATTGATATGTTTATAAAAATTAGGTAATTGTCTTTTAATACATTCTATATCGTGTGACCCAGCGACCCTAAATCAATGGAAAACTGTAGGGGAGGGGTAAGCTCTAGCATTTTAGCTTTTTTACAAATGGAGATCTTCAAGTCCAAGATCCTTTCATTTATAACAAGTTTATCTATTGCTCAACTGGGTAACAAATAAAGGCTAAAGTCTATATTTAATTTACAGTCAGTCACTATATTTTCTCACCTATTTACACAGTTCATAGTATATCTGGGAACGTATTATGTTATTTTCCATTCTCTGAGCAAGTGGACGCATGAAGATGTCGAACTGAAGAGGCCTTAGTATGGACCACTGGTGAATTCCAAGTGTTATTTTTGTCTGCTCAGATGTGTAATTACCTATGGACCCAAAAAAATCCTTGTCCTTTTAGTAGGATTCAACCAGGGTACCGATATGCCAGAGAGAACTACCCAGTTTCCAGTCTGTCAAGAAATATAATGTCACTCACTGTGTCCAATGCAGCACTGAGATCCAGTAATACTGACGCTGAGACTCTGCCAAAATCTGTGTTTCTGTGGATGTCATTTGAGACCATAACAAGTGCAGTCTAAGAACTGTGGTGAGGTCGAAAACCTGACTGGACGACATCAAAAAAGTTGTTTTGTGCTAAAACATTGTTCAACTTATGTAAAACGCTTAGCTTTGCCTAATTTTATTCACCTTGCTTCAACATTTTCAGGACATACAATAAATTGTCACTGCTATGTGGACTACACAACATTTTTATTGTCAATAAAACCAGAACAATGTAATCAATTGACTAAACTTCAAGCATGTTTCAATGACATAAAAACCTGGATGACCCAGAATTTTCTCTTTTTAACCTCAATTCAACACTCAATTGTCATTACTGCTTCCTTCTTTTCTGTCAGACAATTTCTGAATAAATGCTTTAAACAATGACACACCTTTCCATTATGTTAAAATTGCTCTAATCTCGAAATCAATGTTGTAAAAATGTCAGCTTTATAAGGCATCATTGAACTTGATAGTGGAAGAGATATCCCTCAAATGTTTCTATGTTTTTTTTCCTCGGATTTTTAGTGTTTTCCTTAATCTTTTGGTGTGTTAAGGATAGAGGATGCACCTTGATAAGCCGGATGAGACCAAATGTAATTTCGGCTTTACAAATCAAATCTGAATGATTGACAGATTTTTTTAAGAGGGGCTTGATGACAGCAGTTTTAAATGCCTTTGGGAACACACTTGACAATAGGGACATATTGGAAATGTGAAGGATATCTGAGGCCAATGCTGGTGTCAGGATCTTTTCTGTACCTGTGCTATTGGGGGTCTGGACCAAGATATTCAGGGGCTAAGAAAATAGTAATTTTCAGAGTTAGTTTAAGTAAGTTCTAATTCTCCTCATAAAAAAAATACGGCAAACATTACAGTCAATATAATGTTTTATTGAATTTGGCCAAGGAATATTCCACAAAATGTAAGTGACCACAAGGAAATGAAATAGCATGTTTCAGCACTGGACAGCTCCCATACAGCTACAATTCATGAGAAAAAACACATCTGCGGAGGTGAGTGAGGATCGGGCACTAAGCTGGAGGGAGACGGTGCAGAGCTGGCTCAGCAGGGGCAGTGCCAGGTGACACACTCACCTCTTAATGCAGTAGCAACTGAACTGTAAATAACAGAGACATAACTGTAGATCCACAAAGATCACAGGCATTTATTAGTGGACAGAACCGGACTCCAGTGAAGTCGGGCAAGAAAGCACATGGTGGTGCGGTATCTATAGGCTGTGTTTGATGCATTACAATAAACATCTGTGATTGAAGCTCTGTGTCCGTGTGCTCCAAGCCAAGAGAACCCAAGGTGGTCACCATCAAGTTTTACAACATCCAAAAGCACAATAGAAGAAGTTCATTTAAGTCAAATGGAGAATAAGACAACCTTGCAATTGTAATATTTCATAGGGTTAAAAAGGATATCACAATATCAAATCAAGAATATCCAAATTGTAGCCAGTAACAAACCAGTAAACTGGTTATCTTCAGAAGTATATTACTTTTGCTAACAAGAATAGCTTTCACCGATGACTATATATAAGGGTGCACTTCCCCCCCATGAACCTTAAGAATGGGATCAATGTAGTACTGAAATGTGAAGTTTGATGGTTTTTACTGCATTTCTTGTTTCCTGAGTTTTAGAAAAGTCTCAAAGTTGCCCACAGAACGTCATCATAAACTTTATGAATGTATATGGTGATCATAAGTATAGCGCGTCCCAAAACTATGTATAAGAACTAGAGCAGGGGTTCTCAAACTTTTGCAAGCTGGGCCCCCCCAAAGCCGCCCTCAACTACACCATATATAGATAGATAGATAGATAGATAGATAGATAGATAGATAGATAGATAGATAGATAGATAGATAGATAGATAGATAGATAGATAGATAGATAGATAGATAGATAGATAGATAGATAGATAGATAGATAGATAGATAGATAGATAGATAGATAGATAGATAGATAGATAGATAGATAGATAGATAGATAGATAGATAGATAGATAGATAGATAGATAGATAGATAGATACAGAACTAACACAATGAACCCCTTTCATAAATTATTATGAGAAAAAGATATTAAATCCTCCTCTAAAGTCTAATCTGCTGTGTCTCTCCACTGTGAAAGACTCCTTGATAGATAAGGGCACAATGGTGGGACACCTGGTGGAGTGGACCTTCTGTCACAGAGATATGCTTGCAAAAAACTGCACTTTGAGAGACAGTACACATCTGGCCAATTGCTGAGTGCCCTCAAGAAAAGAACCGCCTCTGTGTTGCACACTGTGTCTTTTACAAATACTGTGGACTTACGATAAGGGGGGCTTCTTCTCGACATGATCCAGTGAACCTGTTGACGTGTCCCGCAGAACCCCAGAGACTCTCTGTAAGTATTGTTCTTATACAATAAACGTATTACTGTGAAACTTTTGAACATTGAACTTGTCTAAATTATTAACCTTTTCCACTTGAACCTCGAACACGCTGTCTGGTCCAGATGGGACCGGGCTCGACACCTGACATGTCAAGGTTAGGCTATTGTTATTGTTAGCCCCATACAGACAATTTTTTTTACTATTTTATCACTAGGCATTTCTGATATTCGGCGATTTTCATCATTTGACACAGATAGCCTATTGCGCTGAGTTTAGCAGCTCTCCTATCATTATTCTACACATGTCTTGCGCAGCCGTCAAAATCAGTGTTTCAGCAATTGTATGGGGTTTGCCAAGCTTAGCAATTGTATGAGCAACTACATACGATGCCTCCAGACACTGCTTGGAGACAGTGCTATGCTTGGAGATGGTGGTTTGTTGTTGCTGGAGGCCATCACGTTTACGTTTAAAGAAGTCCACAGGCTTCTCTTTCAAGTCAGGGTGTTTGGTTTCGAGGTGCCTTTTTAATTTGCACAGCTTCATGCTGTCATTTGCCAGCACCTCGGCACACAAAACACACTGAGGACGTTGCTCCGTCGTACCGGTGACGGTGAAACCAAACTGCAAATAGCTCTCGTCATATTTGCGAAGCTTTGGCTTCTTCACAACTGGCGCATTAGTTGCCTGACTTTTACGAATCAGAAACTGGTGGTTGATAACTTATTGTCCTGAAACTTGTGACAAACTCAGAAAATGTATTTGTAATTGCTTTACACAGTTTTAAGGCCTGCATTAACAAGTCAACAAAACTTCAGTTTTACAACTTAAGAAACATAGCAAAGGTTCAAACTTTGATAAATCAGAAAGATTTATGCCTTGATTTTGAACCAACTGGATTACTGTAATGCACTTTTTACAGGCCTCCCGAATAAAATAATAGAGAGACTCCGGCTCACTCTTCCTTGCACTATAACACACAGGATTGACTTTAAGGTTCTCCTCCTTACATACAAGGCTCTGAATGGGCTAAGCCCATGTTACATAGCTGATTATCCCGTTATCAATATCCCCTTTAGAGCACTGAGATCATCTGCAGCACATTGATTCGACAGCTTTAAGGAAATCAGAGATGTTGCTTTTGGAAATTAGGCTCCAAAGTTGTGGAACAGACTGCCACTAGTACATTAATCCAATCTGCACATCACATGTTTGAGTTCAAACCATCATAGTCATAGTGCCCCCTACTGGCATCACGATCATAAGATAAGAAGTCCTTAAATACATGTTATATACTGTTATGTACTCATCCTAGCGGGTTGACCACATAAAGCTGAAATTTGGTCCAAAACCCTGTAGATGTGGTCACTGATGGGTTATGAATCTTGTGGATTTTTGTTTCACGCTTTTGCCGTCGTAATGCACTGAAAGTTGATGTTTAGTTTTTACAATTTATATTTTTGGGGGGCCGGGATTTTGCGCTATGCCACTGGCTGGTTCCACCATTTTGGAGCAAGGACAGCAAACAGTCATGCTTTTTTTGAATGGCTATGTGTCCATCAATCCATTCACACCATGGTTCGCATTTTGTGGAGTCTGCGAACACAGGGATGAAAAGAAACTTGATATCACTTGAGAGAACTCAGAAACAAAGGGAGCAGGCACAGGGGGTAATATGACCTGACCCCCGCCAGGGGGAGCTAATGGTGGGGGTTGTGGCCGTGGAGACAGCATTTTGCTCACTGTGATGCACTTGTATGATGCTTTCATTAAGCATCCTGTCAGCACCCCTGACATGTATGAGTTTGTGATTCTTGCTGTTGTCATAGATGCTTGTGCTCAAAGTGTGCACTTGGACTCAGATTGCCTGTGGTCCAGCTTCAGTTCTTCTCTTAGCACTCCCTCTGCTACTGTGTGCGTGTAAAATGTCTGCTCTAGGATTACTCCTCTGCTCTTGGATTGTTTCATCTGCACCGTCAAAATTCCACTGACCAATGGAATGCAAGGTTTAGTGTTGAGAAAGAAATTAATGCTTAAATTTCACATCAACTATTTTTATTTTAGTTATGTGATTATCATATACATTTCACTTTATTCATAGTCTGACAATGATGCTTATAATTAACGACTCTGACCATTTAAAATACATTTTAAAACGTTTGATAATCAGGGACATTAGATATATTTTGAGAGCTTGTTTCTCTCTTTGATTTATGGTGAGGTACTGGATCACTAAAGCATTTGAGAACTTCAGAGGGAAAAAGCTTTTAACAACCCAATAACATTTAAACAGAAATAAATGTAGTCGAGTATAAAATAACATAATTATCTTTGAAATGTATCAGCGTTGAAGTATAAAGTAGCATAAAGTGGAAATACTAAAGTACAAGTGCTTGCATGTTGTGAAATATAAAATATAGATTTGGGATTTACAATATTTGTAATATTGTCCAGTGTAAACTGAGCAGCCTGCAGAAGAGGAGCAATCATGTATATCTTGGGGTTTTCTTCTCTTAAGTGGGGAACAAAATATGCTTGTGTGTAAGTGTATAAACGAGTTTTCTTAATACAATAACAAGAAACTAGGAAACCAAATTTTGAAATCTGGCTATTTTGATTAAAAAGAAAACCTGGCATTGTTGAAAATGCTTCGTAGCCTTAATCAGCCCAGAAAACACCACCCATTTAAATATCTTGTAAATTAATCATAGTAAGAGACAATAAAGCTCAATGGACTCTTGCAGTGATATAAGGAAGACAAGCAACTTATACCAGACGCTCCCCATAAAATTCTGAGATTCAATTAAGAGTAATAAATAAACATTCACAACGTTCCACAGAAAGATCTCAGGTACAAACCAAGGACGTTGAATAGCTTCAAAACGTATAATTACGAGCGAGAAGTATAGAGTGCATACCTCCACCAAGGCTGATACGCTGCATGATAACGATTTTGTAGAGGCATGTATTAAGATCAGGGGGGATGCTGAGCCCTTCCAGTGACGCCAGTACGAAAAAAACCTTAATGCAGGAACTGGGAGGGGCGGAGCTTGTGGTTCGCGTTGGATCTCCCGTGGATTACTGACAGTAGCGGTCTGTCTGTCTTTCATTCATCCCCGGAACTGTGCACCTCGTACAACAGCCGTGACTCTTCGCAAGATTCCGTCTCCTCCAACCCCCGACATCAAGGACACCACCACCGGCCATCATTCCCGGTAAGACCTGCAGCGCACACGGCGAGAGAGCGTTACATAACGGATGGTTCAGTTTGTCCGATAGGATGTCTAGAGGAAAATTACCAGCCTGCAGCATATATGATGTAGGAGCGCGTGCGGTGCTCAGTGGTGCTGAGGGCCCGCTGTTTTCATTGTGAAGGATCAGATTATATAGTAATGCTTAATGTTAATTTTAAGCGGCGATATGTTTTATTTTTAAAATGTGATGTATGCTCCTCAGTAGTGATGAGATGGGGATCTGGATTGTTTCGGCTCTTTTCCATCTGCTTTGCTCATATATCTCGGTGGTATCACTAATGACGACATACATACACCACTGCTGATCAGGCCTATGGAGCTTAAACCTTGAACCATTCTCACACCATGATAACTGACCCTGTGAAGACAGCGTGTGCCGCCTCTGCCATTTGAACGCGCCGATAAGAATATTTAGAATGATGACATTGTATAAAGGTCATTGTTTTCAGCTATTCCTGTATCTACAACAGTATGCCAAATAGATTAACAACACATGCATTCAAAAATAACACTTGTAATACAATCATTAAAAAATAGTGCATGTTACAATATTTTAGTTTATGCAATTGTTGATATGTATTTTGATTGTGTCAGAATTGTCTACTGATGCTGTAGTGTGAACAGGATAACATTTTGTGTTTCTGTATATGGATTTATCAAAGATTAGACTCATTGGATGAATCAGTTGACAAATTTTGGAATGAAAAAATTAATCAGAAACTTCTGATATCACTTTTCGAAACACCAAAATGCATAGAACCATGTTTTCAATTTTATTTTTGGTTTATTCAAGATTGATATAGTTACACATTAAATATTTAGGGTTTGGACCTTTGATATGAGAACGCCTGACCTTGGATTGAGTGAAATCAAAACAGTCCGAATCAGAATCAGAATCAGAAGGTATTTATTGCCAAGTAGGTTAACACCTACCTGGAATTTGCTCTGGTTATTGGTGCATACAATGAACATAGAAACATAAAAACACAATAAATACAGCACACATAAGAAAAACAATAATAATTTAAAAAAAAAAACAATATATATTTACTCACTATTTACTTCTTATTTACTCACTTTTTCTAATATTTATACAAAAATACTGAAAAATGTATGCAGTTAATCGTTATCGTTATTCAAGTTCAGTTTGCCTTTAAAACCCGGCTGTCTCTCGTAAATGGCTCCTGTAAGAGTGCAGATTTGCTCTTCTCCTGTTCTACACTGTTTGTCCGCTCTCAGTTATACTGAAGTCCTCCTATAACACTCAGGCTACTTCTTTGTGTTTGTGTAACTTCTACTGTTGAAATTGGATTTTTATGAAACGATCCTGTCTAAAACCCCCAACAAGCAGTATGATATTGATATGTATGTACTGATATGAAAGCTATTGCCTACTTATGGCTGGTTTTCCACCTGACAGCTAACCAGGTCTCTGAGGGCATTTAACTCTATATATCTGCTCTCCCACTGCTTCAGTCAGGATTAATTAATGAGTGAAGATAGTTGATGGACTATCGGAAATGTAATACATATAGGTGCATTTTATGTTCCATCATTTATGTAAAAATAATCGTTGAGGATGTAATGAGGTTTACATTTTAAAAGCATGAATGATATGAAACGGTGTGTTTCTAGGAATTATATTTTCTTAACAAACCCAGTCAAAGAAAGAGTTTTGGCACCATTAAAACAAAAATATGAGCTATGTTTATGACTGATTTACTGAAACTGGTTTAACTGTAACTGCCTGAAAAAAAGCTGTAAGAAGTAGAGCAAATCCACTTGCAGTGAGACACCGGTCAATGTTACACCTGACTTTCTATTGGTTGTGACAGGGTATTTTCACAAAAATCTGTTTGCGATCAGAAATGTGAGAACAGAAGTTTGGTGAGTGCACAGAAGCAGCCTTAGAGTGACAGAAGGTGTCAAACTGAAGCTCCGGGCATTTGTGCAGCAACAGGATATCTGAGAGCAGATGTAAATGGATTTGTATTTGGATATGTACAGTTTAGAGAAGGAGCAAAGAATATTTGCACCTGAGAAGGGAGTCTGAGAGAGAGAGGGCAGGGTTTGAGGTAAAACCATTTCAAAATCTGTAGGCTGTTCTTTAATAAAGATAGAAAGGAAAGTCATATCAACAGTCCTAAAGTAAGTCTAAAGCGATAAAGTTTACAGTGATGTAAAATAAAAAAATAAAAAATAAAAGTGTCCTTGGGCAAGATGCTGAACGGCGAATTGCCCCTCATAGAACAAGAAAAGTGCTGCTAATAGGTGCACTGTATGTATGTGTGTGTGAATGGGTGAATGTAAAAAAAACTGTACTGTAAAGAGCTTTGAGTGGCATCAAGACTAGAAAATCGCTATATAAATACAAAACCATTTACCATTTACATTGGAGAAGCTGGAATTATGCTTGATATACAACTTGAGCTTTGAATGTTGTTGATTAATTTCCTGTTTCACGCCTACAACTGTCTGACGGTTTTTTGTTATATAGTTTGCTGATAGTTTATTTGACACCTTTAATGAACACACCTAATTACTGATGTCAGGTACCAATACTGATTTGTCTGCAGTGATTTGAGATAGGAATTTATAAACCAATCTGCTTATCTTGATTAGGAAATTCTCAGAGGATGATCATTATCTATTTTGCAGGATTGGACATTTCCTAAATTAAGGCTGTGGCTATTTATTTTCTCTATCAATCTTTCAGTTGATTATTTCAAGGGAATAATCAGCTGGGATATAAAATGTCAGAACCTAAGTTATTCGGGAAACAGGTCCAATAGATATATAACAGATTCAGCTCAGTGAAACCTCATGTTAAATGATTAAATTGGTATAATCGACTGACAGCATGGGCACAAAGAATTTTGGGCTGGCCTTAAGAGATGTATTAGAATGGCTTCCCGTCATAATTTTGAATAAAGACACATTTAGAAAGTGATCTATATTTTAAGGCATAACACCTTGCAGATGTGGTCATTAAGGACTGTGTCCGCTCATAAAGGATCACTCTCCATAAAAAACAAGCACCCTATATCCTCTGCCTCAGACCAGAGGATATAGCTGTATTAGCTGTAATGGCACCTACATACATGTATGCACCTCATAAAATGATGAAATATCTATGTTAACATATAAGAAAAGATTTACAAATGATTTTCTGATATCTGCAGGTGACTGTTATCTTATACTGAATGTGTAAGCAGATATATTTGACTTTTGCCATTTGCCATGGATCCTATCTTATTACTACCCTTGTAACTCTATCACCTGTCTCAAAGTGATCGTGGTTGGAGCAGTTACAATGGGGTCCATCTGCAACTATTAATGAGGATTTGAATTGCAGTAGTGGACATTTGAAAGTACTGTAGGTATCACAGCTATGAAAAAGCTGCACGTCCACCTGGCGTGATTTTGTGTTTGCTTTATCTTTTGAGTAACAGAGAGCTTGGTTTATTTTGGCCCATAGACAAATGGTTGATTTGTATTTACAAGTAGTGGAGAAAACTTTTCAGTTTCAGATGTCCTCTTCTTTTTTCTTCCTGAGGAAGTTGAACATGGACTTTTATTGCCTTACAGACTTCTCTGGCTGAACAGTGTCAGGTCAATGTTGTGTAACCTTACCTAAATATTCCTTAATAATTCCCTGCACAAATTTCTGGAGTTGTGTTCAAGAACAATTACATGTGTCCTGTTGTAAAACATAAATTTGATAATAGACAGAAGTAGTTTCTTTGTTGCTGGGTTTGACCATGAGTCTAACCCGTTTTCTTATTTTGACTATGGTTCCTACAGTAGTTTGCACCTGGCCAAATTCACATTACAGATGATCATATGATCCATTGCATGTGCAGCTTTAAATAACGAATGGACAGCCATGACCCCCATACCATCATCACCATGCTTACATTACATTACATGATGACTGAGATACTTTCCATTGTCATGAGGGAGAGAAAGTGAGATAGTGGTTTTGATTTTGAGCTGATGTCTTTTGACAGTTTGGTATTTGGAATTGAAAGCGTGGACGCCTTATTGTATTAATCATGGAAGAGAAAGAAATAATAAGAAAACACAAAAGGGAGATCCTATTCTTTCCACCTCTGTCAACACATTTATTCCCATAGTCCAGTCTCTCTGTCTATGTAATGGCCAACTGCAGCTTAGGAGGTAAAGTGGGTTGTTCACTAACATGAAGTATAGAAGTTAATCCCTGTCTCCCTCATTTCGCATGCCGAAGTTGGAGATACCTAACTCCAAATGGCCCATAATGGCTGTGCAATGTATGATAGAGAAAGTGCTACACATAGATGCACTGTATGAAAGTGTGAGTGAATGGGTGAATGGTAATGTAAAGCTCTTTGAGTCGTCACCAAGACAAGAAAAGTGCGATATAAATACAGACCACTAACTATTTACCATGCAAACCCAAGCAGGATAACATGCCCTCTATGAAGTAATGGGATGGGCACATCTATGTATTTTTGTGTTTTAGCAATAGAACATCTTTGATTAGATTCAGAATAGATTTAACTTTATTTTTATTTCACATAGTACAAGTACAATGTAATCATAACCCTCTAAAAAGAAAGGGGCAATTTTATATTTAACACTACAACATCTGGTGTTATAGTGGTGTCCAAAATCTGATACCACATTTAATTTATATTAATACAAATATAGCTTGTGTAAGCTCACTTTTGTTGTCAATGTTAAATGTCTCCCTAGACAACCTGCAACACATTATGAACAAATTATGATGTTTGACTGCAGCTATCAAACTTTCCCTAATTTATCAGAAAAACTTTTTCTTGAACCTTCCATCGTACAGGACATCCTGGACAAGCTACTGGTACTGCCCATTATGAAAGAGTTTCTTAGGGTAATAAATAATAATAATAAATAATAAATCCAATCAGATCTCAGTTTCCTGCATTGGAGAATAGCGTCTCACCCTCCGAGCCAAAGCAATTGTTCTCTGCCCATAGAATATTTGTTTAAATAACACATATCTGTCTGAGCTTACTTCCAAACAAGATCATTGTTAGGGTAAGGAAAGGTTATTTAGTGAATACCTAGTGTAGTAACAGTAAAAAAAAAAAGAGCTAACAAACAAATTTGGTAAACTGGAATCTGAGATAGCAACTTGGGAAACTATAAATTTTTCATAGTGCCAACTTTAGCAGCAAACAATCATTTGCGTCCCATTGACCATTAATGTGTGAGTTTTAAATAAGCCTTTAGTAGTACATTTGACTTTTGGATTTTTTTCTGATACACATATACACCATTACACACTCACATACACACAATGTGTATAGCACTAAAACCTTTGAGATTAATGACTATATAGATGCTGCAGTGCAAAGAGAAGGCCAGGAGAGGAGGACAAAGGAGAGAAAAGAGAGAGGGACAGATTTAGGAGAGGAGGAGAAAAGCCTGAGCGGGGGGATGGTAGAGAGGCTGAGAAGAGGAGGTTTAGGGGAGTTTAACGAATGAATGAGGAAGTTAGGATATGAGGAGTACTTGGATTAAAATAGTGGACAGCCAAGAGGAAAGGTCAAGAGGGGGCTTGGAGAATAGTAGATGGATATTGTCTGGTTTAGCAGAAAGGTCCCTACTACTGCAAAGTCAACGATGCCTGTGTGTAAATGGTAAATGGTAAATGGTAAATGGTAAATGGTAAATGGTAAATGGTAAATGGTAAATGGTTTTGTATTTATATAGCGCTTTTCTAGTCTTGATGACGACTCAAAGCAGTTTACAGTACAGTTTAACATTCACCCATACACCCACACATTCATACAGTGCATCTATTAGCAGCATTTTTGTTTGTCTGTGAGGGCCAATTCAGGGTTCAGCATCTTGCCCAAGGACCCTTTGGCATGCAGATGGGAAAGACTGGGGATTGAACTACTTCAGGTTGGAGGACGACAGCTCTACCCCTCAGCCGTGGCTGAGTGTGTGTGTGTGTGTGTGTGTGGTCAGTACTGTTGCAGTGGCCACAAATAAATCAAACAACTGTATTTGAAACCCAGAGAAGAGTAAAAAATACCAACTTAAGTGGGTCACAAGGTATTAGCTGAATAGGTGTTCCTTCAAAGTCGACCAGGAAACATTTGATTTGTGAATTGTGCCTCAGACCGCTCCAAATCTTTGTGTGATGGAATTAAAAAGGCGAGCTAAACCATTCACATATACATAAGCGCACACCTGTGCTAAGGGTTGGTAATACCAGGTCTGAACTGAACAGGGTAATTGTGGACAATAATTCTCTTAATGACCCATGAGCAATATAATATATTAAGCTTTAGACACACATGGTACTTGGTTCTCTGGCTCTGCATATGGGATTTGTTGACAATGAAAACATTGAACGATCTAGTTAGATTTTTAATTCAGCTTAACTCAGATTTTTGACTGAATTATTGAGCATCATGAATTGCACCACAGCATACTGTGATGCATTTTTCCGTATCTTCCTTCCCCTCTAAAGACCTTCTTAGTACACGCTTGTGGTTTACATGAATGCTTGTGACCCAAAGTGGTCATGCATGTACACATGTTCACAGGCACGCACCCTCACACGTATTTCTATAGCTGTGAGGACGCTCATTGACTTACTGCAGTGGTTCTCAAAGTGGGGGGCGCGAACACTCTCCAGGGGGGGCACAATGTTACAGACGAAGAAAAAAAAAAAATTCCCCCCCAAAAAATGACAGCATGAAGCCGTGCAAATTAAAAAGGCACCTCGAAACCAAACACCCTGACTTGAACCCTAACCAGCTTTGGGGGGGCCCAGCTTGCAAAAGTTTGAGAACCCCTGACCTACTGCATTCCCCTGGTTTCCCCAGCCCCTTACTTACCTTAACCATCACATCACAACTAAATGCCTAACCCTAACCTAAGCCTTAAAGGGATATCTCCCTGTCGATGGAGGGGTGGGTGAAGTGTTTGAATCTGAAAAACCCTTTTTGAGATTCAGGGGGCAACAGCATTGCAGCCAAATCCAATAGAATTGAAGTAACTGGGGATCCCTCCATCAAATTCCGTACCGCCTTGGCCTCCCATCTAAATTCTAGCACAATGGAAAACGCTTATTTGATCAGGTTTGTCTTAGGCCAATGTCATCACTATAAGCAGTTGATACTATAAAACAATTGTGTAGCTTCTGTGTGATAGTCCAAGAACTTAAGGAAAGGTAATGGAACACACACACACACACACACATACAGTAGGGCTGAACGATATTAGCAAAACATGTGATATGCAATATCATTTCAACTTTAGTAGGTCAGAGAAAGAGCAAGCGAGCAGCGGAGTGTGTGTGTTGCCTTTGCCTCAGGTTCTGGGACTATCATAAATAAGCTACGCAATTCTTCTTGACGTAATAAACCACTAATTCTGATGAATTTGACCCGGGACACACATGATCACTTTCCTCGTTAGAATTTAGGGGTCAGTAGGAACAAGATTTGAAGGAGCCACCTCGCAATTCTCTGTTCTCTCTATTCTCTTCTTCTGACAACCATTCATTGATGGAAAAACATATTGATCTGAATATATTTCATTTAGTATGTAGGGCAGCAGGGCACCATCTGATTGGCAGAATATATTGACTTGCAGAGTGTAAAGGCGTTGCAAATGGAAAACCAGTCAGTTTGGCTTGACTCAGGTCGATGTTCACAGTGCAATATGATAGAGACACAGAGAGGAGCAGTAAATTACTGACCGAGCCAGTAAGAAGACCCGTGCCTCCCTGGGTGATTGCGTTGGTGAAGCTGTGGCCTGGGTGTGCACACTCTGACGGTCCCTGGGTCTGAGCCCTGGCCTGTGCATGGCTCCCTGGGTGTCTGCACCATTGACTTGCCATTGTTCTGACTGTGTGCACTGATCAGAGATGAGCTTGACTTGATCTAGTTCCAAGGGTGAATCACATGGTCTTGCTCTCTTGTTTTTATCTAAAGTAAACTATCTCTTTCAATCTCACTCACGTATATATACCCTCTCACCCAGATGCGATTACAGGTACCAACATTTTAAAACAGAATTTGAACCCTGAAGTACCGACATAATTCAGTTGGTATTCTTTAAAGTACATGAGGTTTCTGGTATAACTACTGTATTTCCTGGAAAAGTACAGCTATATATGCAACTAGATGCCAGGACTCTAAAAAAGCTGTGATTTTTCTGGCCCTACAATAACAATCAAAACCTTGTTTATACAAATAGATTAAATCAACAGAAGCAAGTGCTTTTACTTTGAAACAGGTGATTGCAAATAGAAAAAAAGACATTGAAATGGCCTTGAAAGATAATTTTTGCTTTACGTGGTACCTGGAGAGAAAATAGCGAGACCCTATTTTCTCTCCAGCTAACGCGCCTCAGGGTCATTTCATATCATATAAGGGTTATTTCATATCAGTTACTTTCTTATTTTTCCATGAACTTGCATTTGAAATGGGAAATGTATATGTTTAAAGTTGTCCTCCAAAGAGGGGTGCAGGTGGTGGGCACAATGATTTTAAAGGTAATAAAATAATAATTGAATCTGTTTTCAACAATTGGGAAAATTTGCAAATGTTAATTTTAGCAGCAGGGACTCTGCACACTATGCACCTAATTAACAGACTGCTGCAGAGTTAGAGCCAGTATTGGCTGGCCTGGCATGTGTTGCGGGTGGAAATCAAAGGCAGGAGTCGTCGTTCTCAAGTTAAAATTAAGCAGGTTTATTCAGAGGTCACAGGTCAGGAAACTGCTGTGTCTAGCAAATGATCATGCGTGGGCCCAGGCATGGGCCTCCAGTCCTACGCAGTAAGCTGCACAGGAAAAAAGGCGCTTACACAAACTCCATACATAGCTTATATATTGATATACTGGGCGTGACAGAGGTTCTTGTACGCGCGGCACTGCCTCGTTGGCTGGTTCACAAGGCAGTCCTGGTTGATGATGCTGAAAACCGCCTGTATGATTTACACCTGTCAAGAGAGGGACCGTTGAGATAACACTAAAACTGTTTCCTTCAATTTGAATGATGTACATCTTCTCAACTCAGGCACAAGGTCAGACACAGAGCAAAACCACAGAAAGTGCAACGAGCATAGCAACAAACTGGTAACCATGCACTTGAGAGAGGACGTCCTAGAACCAACACAATGAAGCGATTCATGAAAAGAATATATGAAAGCCTGCTCCAAGTCCAATCTGTCCGCTTTGGCAGACTCCCTTTTTGATAAGGAGTCAAAGGCAGGAGTTGAGAAGAAGAACCACATGTCGTACTGTGTGTGTGTGTGTGTGTGTGTGTGTGTGTGTGTGTGTGTGTGTGTGTGTGTGTGTGTGTGTGAGGGAGGGAGGGCCGCTCATTATCCTTGTGTGTGTGTGTGTGTGCGTTCACAAAGTGTTGACTACGCTACAGAGTGTAGTTAATGCTTAAAGGACATGATGTGTAGCTGACCACACGTTAAAGTGTGTGTATGTTAATACATGCCTCACTTATCATTGAAGGTATTGATTTATAGATGGTACATAAAGGTCACTTTCGGTTGGATCAAATCGAATGTATACCATATTAAATACATTTTTGTTATACCTACACTTGGATCAAACCACAAAAGGGAAAAATGTAATATATACAGTATACTGTACATATATATATATAATTATTTTTTATATTTTTTTTTTCATAAAACAGGGCTGTCAACAACTGATTGACAATTTGTGAATCAAATATTTAATATGGGTACCTCTGTGCACAAAAAGACCCATATTTTGAACGAAAAACATCTCACATAAAGTCACACCGACCACAGAACTGGGTTATCTATGGCTGAGGAAGTAGAGTGGGTCATCCACTAACCAGAAGATCATGGTCTTGTCCTAAACCAAGCTTGCCCTTGGCAAGACACTGAACCTTGAATTGCCTGTGACAGCTGCAGAGTTTGAATGGTGTAATAGACCAGCACTGCACATAGAGCCCTCTGTATGACTATTTATGCATTCAAATGAAATCAGCTTGCCTTTTGTAGAATCAGTGGTGAGTCATCTCAAGGAGAAGGAATGAGAGATTTCAATACCAGTAAATATATTGGTTGGCTGTAACCATAGCTTCTTTCTTCATAATGTCAAGCTATGGAGACCATATCGCTATTTTTTATGTGAAGTAATAATTAGTGCTAATGATTAAAATATTTAATCGCGATTAATCGCATTTATGTCATAGTTAATTCAAAATTAATCACAATTAATCACAAATTGTATCTATTATAAATGTCCCTTCATTTATTTTTCTTCGTTTTAATGCTCTTATTAACATGGAAAAGTGGATTGGCTTGCTTTATGCAAATGTTTTATTTTATCGAAAAACAACATTGCCAAACAGGGCGGTACAAACTAAAATTATAAAGTGCACATTTCAGGTAAACAAGGACTCAGCCTAAAGTGCAGTTAAACCGTGGCTTAATGTTGTCTTTTTTTCAAGTTTGCTGTGAACATAGCAGTCAGGCCTCTTATTTCAGAAACAATGAACCGTAACAGTTAGGTTACGAATAAAAGGTTAGCCTACTACTTCTTTGCTTTCAGCCAGCTACTCAAACAGACAAGCAACAAAATAACAAACAAACAAAATACACAGGCAAATGTCAGCCTACTTTGAAATAAATTAAACACAGAACTTTGTAGGGCTATTTGAGTCCTCCCCATATTTGTGGAAAATGTATGAAATAAGAAGTACCCTATTTTGAAATAAATAAAAACATATAGCTGCAGACTAATAGCTTAAAAATATATATTTTAGTTGGCGAAATATAAAAAAAAAAGCGAGAGCAGGTCAGACTGGAGGCTAACACAAATACTGAAGCTCGGTAGAAACCAACTGCAGCTTCTGCTCTGATCAAGAAGCTGAGGCGCTGATCTCTGAGCAGCTGAGACCAGAGAAACTCTGGGTTTTCACTGTTTCCACTGATAAGAAGCAGCCGGTCACTGAGCGGCTGCTTCAAGTGAACGTCTCTGAGCGAGTGCGCGGGGGCGGGGGGCGGAGTCCCCGGGACCGGTGCGCTATCTGGGAGCACACACACATACACAGACACACACACTCGCCCGCTCCTGGTACAATGATGTTTTAAAAAATTATTGTGACTTAGTCATCCACCAACATGCAAAAGCGTGTGTCACACGGCAAAAGCGTGAGAGTTGGCAGCTCTGCAATAATCTTGCGAGAAAAAAAATTGACGTTGTTAAAATGGGTTTGCATTAACGTCGTTAATAACGCGTTTAACTGACAGCACTAGTAATAATAAATCAAAATGCATTTAAGAAGATCCAACTAATCATTTGCTGGTGCCTGTGTGTCACTGGTTTGTTTCATGTATAGGCGGGGCAGCGTGGGAAAAATGACATAGAGACCACTATCACACAACAGGGTGGTATGCTTATGTGTTTGCGTCAGCATGGAGTCATCTGGCATGAAGCACTGGAGCCAAGGATCTATCCCGGAGACATGAATGATTTTGGTGTCCATGCTCCCATCACTTGACCAACAGGATATTCTACCAAAGACATGGTGCGTTCCTTTGAGTTTTGTATTATTCAGGCACTCAAGAGACTTGTTATTTTCATTATGATGGTCTTATCTGTTCTTTGTGAAAGTAGGGGGATACAAAAAGGAGAGCTAGCAAATAAATCAAAGTTGGTGCGGTAATAGAGACATACATTTTAATTCATGAGGAATGTGTGCCATATTTGGTTTTGATCACCAGTGTGTAGTGACTAAAATGGCACTCAACCTCTCCCTGCTCCTATCAGATGTCATCAGAAATCATCATGAATACTTTTTCCAATACTTCACCCTTCAGATTGGAAAACTCAATCTCAATAACTAAAAACTATTATTTGTGACAAGTATATATATAAGTTATTTGAGTAGTCTTATACAGTCTTGCAGCAACAAATATGGGTATGGAAACTAAATGTATTATTGCATTTTTCATAACACAGTGTAGTAAATTGTAACCATACATTTTAGCCAATGATAATCCTACTGCTCATGGGAACAAAATATGAGAGAGAGCGAGAGAGAGAGGTAAAATAGCATTGGCAGGACTGGACAACCCAGCCAAGCTTGGCAGCTCATCTTAAAGCATAATGGAAAAATACCAGTGTGTGTGTGTGTGTGTTCAAATGCTGTGACCAGACAGTGTTTTCATTACAAATACCCTCACAGTGCACATGGCTGATTGATAGATTATTGGAACATGTCTAACATTTTTGTGTTAGCCTCTACAAAACAACAATTCCCCAAGGGACTCACTAGCGCCCTCTGATCTTCTCTCTTAATGGCATCAAAAGACTTAAACAAACACAGGTAATGAAAAGAGCTGACAATAAACCATTTTTAGCCACAACTAAACGTAAAAAATTAACACTGACTGTTGAGATTGCGTTTACAATTGTTTTCTTCCATTTCAGAGACACTTTATATAGATGAACCACTGGACATTTCTATACTTTTTAGAATCCTTGTGAAGAGTATAGAAGAAGCTGTTAATCTGATGTTACACCTTGTCAACATGTTTCAGCCATAAATTTGAGTCGCCTCTCTCAGACCAGCCTAATGGAATAGTTGTACTTTCATTTTTCTTCTCATTAAATAATAAAATGCACTTATAAGCTTCACACTACTGTAGTCAACTAATGCAACAACCCAGTACACCAGCCCTAAAATTATGTAAATCATTTTTGGGCTGGTGTCCTTAAATCAATAAAATGGACTTCCCAGCCTCCAAGCACTCTGATCTGCTTCAGAGTGCCATCAAAATTGCAGCACCACTGTAATTGTAGAATTTAGCACTTGCTATGTATTATGTCAACAATAAGTTATTGTATGTCTTCAACATCTCATATTCATATCTTTTTGATGTTGATATCAATAGATACTGCTACTTTGTGCCAAACTTCTGTGACCCTTTCCATTCTTTCTGCTATTAGTACTTGGATGATATAACAGTCCAGCACTGACATTCCTCCACATTATGTCAGGTTCGTTGAAGCAGATGGCCCCAGGATGCAGAGTTTGAACAAAAAGTGTAATTTTAATAGGAACAAAACAAAGGAATCTCAAAATGCCAAAACAGAAAAAACTAAAGCACACAGAGGAAAACACCAGAAGCTTACGATGAGAAGCAGAGGACGGGAGCTCAGGAGACAAGGGATACCAAAAAGCACAGGAGATTACGACAGGACATAAGACCGGCATTTAGACAAAACATTACGACGACGAACCGACAAGGACAAAGGGAAGCACAGAAGCCTATATACACACCCAGGGAAGGCAGGGGCAATTGAACACATGAGGACTGGTGCAGACAATCACAGAGACAGGAAGGGAAGAAAATACACTAGGAACAGAGCCTACAAAATAAAACAGGAAACAGAAAACATGCGACACCGAAACAACTCAGATAAACATAAACACAAGAAGGTACAAGAAACACGAGGTAATAATTAAACAGAAAACACTTTTAATGAAGAGGCGGAAAATAACACTAAGACAAAACACTTAAAAATACAAAACCATGACACATTATTCTTTCAACATTGTCTTGCCACATTATGCCGAGTCATTTTCCCAGCCTGCACCTAGGGTCCTTTTGTATTGCTGGAACTTTTTTGTGGAGACATAACCTTATCCAGGGTTTTCTATCCCTGCTATCTATGTGCTTCACTGATAACACATAATCTTTGGATGCATCTTCTGGATGTACTCAAAGGCTCAGGACATTCACCTTGAAAGCCCTAGCCATCCTCTTTCTGGGGTTGAGTTTTTATTTTGAAACAAAAATGTCCAGGTGTTTATATTTGCAGTTGCCATGTCCCACCTTTGGCATACTAGCAAATGGAAATGTGATGACTGTTATTGTGGTATGCCCCAAAATATTTTATTTAATTACTTTAATAGTAATGTAAGAAATGACACCAGACTGTTTATTTGGCGGTAACGTCCACCCACATGCCAGATGCAGTCTGGATCATATCTATGGTCTGGATGAGGAACTGAATGGTCCGTGTCTTCATTGCTGCTGCATTCAACCTGTTTTCTACAGGTGAGGTGAGTAGTGGGTGAGAGTCACCTACGTTAGCTCCTAAAGCTTCCCATGATCACCACGGGTGTCATTGAGACATGTAGATGTTGTTTTGATTGTCTACTGAGACTAGTTAAAACTTAGAAACTCCGCTGTGCAGTGAGGCGGGAGACCCTCGCGCCACTGGGTGGGCGGGGCTTAATTTGCCTGTATAGGTGTTTATTTTACCTGCGCGTCGTCTTGCAGGCGGGTGTTTGCTTTACACAGTGTGTAGTTCATCTCCAACACACATAGACTCTGTAATTAAGTTATGTATTGTTATTGTGCCTTATAAGCTAATGTTAAATAGGTCTATATTGCAAATGTTTATATTTCTTCAGGAGTGATAATGTGTCTTTAGATGTTTGAAGTAAAAAGACAGCATAATAAGTGAATGTATGTTTTATGCACTTTAAAATGCAGTTACACTCAGAGAAATGTTTGTACTTGAAATTGTGTTTAATTTGAATAAGATGCAGTCTGGATGAGGAACTTAATGGTCAGTGTCTTCATTGCTGCTGCATTCAACCTGTTTTCTACAGGTTTACCTTTGCTACTGTGGTAGCAATCTTGGGACCCGTAACATTATATTTTATGTTGATGACTTGTGGCTGTAGTTGTTTCTGTTAAAGTGACACTTGAATAAAGCCCTACTTTTTCCTATTCCCATCTTGCCATAAACTATTCAACGCTGTGGATAGGGACATTATATGTCAGTAGTTCCTTGCCATCTTCTATTGTGTCTATACTGGCCTGTGCTTCTGTGATGTGTTAGGGTGATGTGTTTTGCTAGCACCTCCTCATTTAATTTGTATTGCTTCAGTAGCGAGGAAAATATTTGAGGTAGTTTCTTAAGCTCTGTGCTGTAAAATTTGCAGGCACCTGGATGTTATACTTCCATTGAAATAACAGTTGCAAATCAATCAATCAGTTAATGTTGAGAAAATGTTATCCTTTCATTTAAAATATCTGATCAAAGGCTGCCACCTTTAAGTTTTTGAAACTATGAACAAAGTTTGATAAAAATGCAAACACTATCCCAAACTTGTTTCAATATCCAGCACTACAAATATGTTATTCAATTATTATAATTTACTTAAATTGTTGTATCTCATCATATTGTATCACTCCTGTTGTGTATAGATTTTTGTGTCTCATGTTTTTTTTTCTGCACAAGCTTTTTTTATTGTCACAATAAACTGCATCATGTGTTCAAGCATTGTGTTTTAACCTAATAAATGCTAAACTTGTAAGCATAAATCTTTTGTTTTTGTTTTCCTTGGTGGAGAGGCAGAACAGCTCACACCTGTTGAGTGTTCATTTTATGCGGTATTATTACACATTCAATGTAATCTACATTTTGCTTTGTCTCATAGCACTGCTGCCAGAACACATGTCATTTTGTGTACCTACGCCAATACCACCCCATCTCAGTATCGAATACACAATTAATAATCTGTATTTCTTATATCCTCATGTACCTCTAGATTAATTAATATGCAACCACGTGGTTTCTAAGGCAAAATTTGCGATGGAGCAATTTTGGTCTCGCTAGCTTTCTATAACACATTTGTGCATTTAATTCTATGAATTATTTAGCCAAGCTATGAACAAATACTTGTAATTTGGAATGGGTATCAGAGCGTCTTCGTGTACAGATTAGTGGCAAGAGGATATGGATTTACCAGATTTATGGGAAAAGACAGGGATCAAAATAGGGGCCAGTCTTCCACTTCCTATTCCCTCTGTGTTTCTGTCTCTTATTCCCTTCATCTTGTGTCAGGTCTGAGGTTTGTTCTTTGTTACATTCTGTCTTTGTTTTTGTTCCCTTTTCTTATCCACCCTTTCCCTTCCCTTATTGCCAAATCCTCTCTTAAGAGTGGTATTCAGTAGTTGTAGTGGATGAGAGGGTGATGATGTTTTGTACCCTGTGGCACACAAAACATAGCCTTGATTTGAGGTCACGTGGCCGGATTAAACACTTTCTGCCCTGTGTGTTATTCAATCCTGTGCAAATCTCATCCTTTTGTCCATCATTTGTTTTTCTGTTCCAAGTAAATGTTGACCTTAAAATGCTCTTATGTTAAATCCTGCCTGTTTTTTTGAATTTGTCAAAGGAGGCCTGTTCCCTTAATTGGCATTTTACAGAATACACAATATAACCCCAAGCTAAAATGGATTTCAAATATACATTTTTCCCAAACTGTGCCCCAAGACTTGGACCTATCTCAATTCTAGTTACCCAATGTTCTCCTTTAATCCCTCTAGAATACAATATAATCCAGCATTTAATACAGAGTGGATAGTGCAGGCTACTTTGATAAGTTTGTTATTGCTTCCAATATTGTGGTGCTGACATGGTGAAAGTATTGGTCGGTGTAGATAGTAATTCACTTTGAATGTTTTCCCTTTGTGCCTAGATCAATTAATTAAATCTTTTTGCATTTTATCACATAGATTTGTAGACTTTTTTTGATTAGACTATATTTGACTAAGACGTGTGGTGGGCAGTTGTTATTTGTTGTTGGAGTGACTACACCATGAACACGCTCCCAAAAGACATTCAGTCTCTTGAAGCTTTGTGTCGCTTTTGATCAATACATTTTTCTACATTACCCAGAATTTGCCACCTAGCTACAACTCCTAGAATAGGACAGCTCTTCGGAATGCCTAATTTGGGTTTAAGAAAATGCATTTGTACCACTGTGCTATGCAGTAGAACCATTTGGGTAACTCTTTTGACTGATTGACAAGGACATCCTGCTCTGAGACACTTGATAAATACAATCAAAAATAATCTCTCCTCCACTTTGTATCTCAGCAGTTGTCTCAAGATGAAGATTGATACCAGCCTGACTATGCCCCAGCTCCCAGAGGCAATGTCCCAGGCTGGCCTACAGTTTACTGTGGCAACTGAGGAGGACTTTGATGAGATCATGGCTATGAGCCAGGATATCTATGGAGGCCTGGACTACTTGCCCACTAGATACACCAGTTGGCTACAGGAGACAAATCGTACAGTCATATTGGCTCGCAAACAGGGAAAAGTGGTAAGTTCAATGAAGACTTTAAAATTAAGTGGTTAACAAATGCAAATATCTTGTATTCCAAGATCAAAGTCTCCCTGAGAATATTCTACTATGTCATAATTATAGTATTACGATCCTATCTGCAACTGCTGCTATTGTTTTTGTCATCCCAGCACATTTAGCTGCTTAAACATGTGTAACTTTTGCTCAAACTTTGCATGAAATTCAGATGTGCGAGAAATTTGTTGATCCTTTGTATTATGCTCAGATGTAAAAAAAACTCTAGGCATCAGCAATTTTTGACTTTTGGTTCAGTAAAAGGCAAGATCTACCTATTGAAGCACTGAGAGAAAAAGCCAGTCCAGATGAAATTCCAACTTGAGGTCTTATATTTAGGCTAATTGTATTTGAATGACATGAAATGCTTTGGTCCAACTATTAAATTGATGCAATCAGGAGAGTTCTATGTTCCATGTTATGCAGCATCACTTTTCACAATGCCATCAGAAGGCAAACCTGTTATGTCATTGTTTCTCACTCAAGTCAGTGTGATGGCTGTGACTCAACTGTCTGTGAGTGCTTTGTAGCAAACTACAAAGCACTCACAGACAGTTCATAGCTACAGACTGCCAGTCTGAGGGTGAGGTGTCTGTCTGTAAGCCGGCTCCTGTACTTTGATTTAATTATTTTCATCTGTGAAAACGCCATTTCACAGAGCTGGATTCAAAGCTCATGCAGGTAGCTGAGGAAACATCTCTCTAACAAGAAGTCCCCAAGAGTCAATATCTCTTTATCTGGCTTTAAGCTCTGTCATATTACAAATCAACCATGTCAATGTCAACTCCAGTTAAGCAAGAACTTGCAGAAATGTTGCCCATAGGTCTATCAAGCCCCCCAGATCCAGTAGCATGCATCATCTAACAGTTCCCCAGTATTCTGCCAAATTTTTGTCATTTCCATGAACATTAACAAACAACTACTTTACTTTAACAAACAACTTCAAATTTGGTCAGTGCAAATACACAATCTAGGCAATCGTAAATTTTCCTTCAACAGCATCCCCGTGGAGATATCACCATGAAACAGGGTTTTTCATTTATTTGACTTTATAATGTCAAATCTGCACAAGACTTACCGTGTTTGATGACATGGCTTGACCACGTTTACATGCCAAAATTCAACATAATCATAGCACACAGGCCTGGTCAGGCAGAAAGAGCTCTTTTTACAAACTTACATTTTGAAATGAATGTCCAATTTCTAGCGTAATCCATCACACAATGGTCGAAAACACAAAAAAAACACAACATTGATGCAGTGAAGTGTGTATAGAACCATATGCACATACCCTGAGCCTTAAAATCAAGAGGTAAATTCAGTATCAAGTGGACCTATTATAATATGCAGCAAAGTACCAGATGGACTTCAGAAGAAAACCTCTAATGATTATGTTCGATCAAGGTCAAGCGGTTTGATAAAATGTTTGTGTGTTTTTTTAATGCTATTTTACATTGTAGGTCCCTTTGTAGGTGGAATCCCAGGGTATTCCCAGGACAAATTTGATCTCTCTAGCTCAATCTATGTTTCCCTTAGTTCACTTCCCAGTTCGACATGCGTAGAATATCTAATTAGATGCCTTCCTCCACACCAAGCTTCTCACTATTAGTAAATCAAGCTTTGTTTTAGTTTCATCTTCAATATACCAATCTAGTACAGAAATCTATACAATACAATTTTCAATTCTATTTAATTCCTTTAATACCAAATCATAACATATATGATCTCACGGCACTTTACATAGTAATATCGTGCCTTAACAAATTCTAAGAAAACACAACAGTTCCTGCAACGAGCAAGCATTTTGGTGACTGTGGAGAGAATAATCTCCCTCATTAACTGGAAGAAACCTTTAGCAGAGCCAAACTGTGGGTGGCTGTCACCCTTGACTGGCTGGGGTGAGTAGAGAAAAACGGCTAAAAGAGGAGAAGTGGGTGTAAAAGAGGGGAGAGGAAGAGAGAGAAAAGGTGACATGTAATAAAGTAAATCGGGGGCAGAGACCTAGAAAGGGGGAGAGTAGGAAGAGGTCAGTGCATGAGGGGAGTTCTCCAAGCAGTCTAGGTCTATAGAAGCACATCTACCATCTTTTTTTACTCAGATTGCTCTTCCCACACTAAGTTAGAATTGTGGAAAGTTCTGAAAGGACAATGTTTATGTGAAAGCTTGTCCTTATTTGTCTTAATTTTTCCTCTATGATGCTTGACAGATTGCTCTGGAGTCAGTGTGTGTGATTGATGATGGGGAGACCATGCTGGTGGAAGGTCTCCGTGTCGCCCCGCAGGAAAGGGGAAAGGGTGTGGCAGGAGTTCTGCTTCGTTTTTGCTCTGAAATGGTCAAGTCCAAGTACCCAGAGGTCAAAGTGAGTCGTCTGACCCGTGATGATCAGCTTGGACCAAAGGACTTCCAGAAGTATCGTATCATAACCAAGCAGGTACCAACCACAAACTAGTGATACAACTTTTTGGTAGTAATAATATGCTTTGTCTTGCTTTCTTTTTTTTGTAGTTCCTCATCAGCTTAATCATTGGTTTTCCTCTACAGGGTATTCTGCTGGTGCGCTTCAGAGCAGAAGATCTCAAGTTCCGTCTGACTGAGCTTGGTCTGGGTGGAAACACATCTTCCTCTGATTGTCCGCCAGTACTGCTTGACCATACAGCTATCCACCGGCTGTATCTGACTACTGACCTTATGCAGGGGGTTCTTCCTAATGCCACCATCATTCAAGACTGGCAGCCATTCAAGCTTTTACCCAGTAACATGGTCATCCTCCTGAAGAAGGACATAGATTGGATGGTGGATGATGTGTCCAACCCTACCGTTGCAAGCCTGTGTACCTTCCCTTTCAGGGTGCCCATTGGAGATGACTGGTAGCTGTCATTTTATTTGTTCATTCATAATACCAAGCTGGACTTTCTATTTAAGTCAGGCACAACTACTCTTCGTAAGTGAGTGCACAACAATTAAGTTGCATGCAAGCTGCCTACTATAGTCTATTTTAATAATAGCACAAGAAGGAGGCACATAAATGAATGAAATTGTAAAATAATTAGATACTACACATAATGGCCTAAAGGTAACTAACCCATTTAAGAGAGAAGATGTTCAATTTCAGATCAGCCAGCCTTTACACAGTGAACTAATAGGCCTATCTGTTTTCTTTTTCCACCAGGTATTACCTCAATATTGACATGTTTGGTAAAGACCTGGACCTGGTACGGCAGCAGTTCTTGTGCCACCTGCAGAGCCACGCCACCACCCTGAAGGGTCATGTGATGTGCCAGATGTTCTTGGACCCACTGCTCTGGAAGCCTATGGCCGAATTCTGCCACAATACCTTAGGTGTGGAGCTGGTGAAGGAGTACACTGAGCAGTGCGTAGTGGAGTCAGACGTCATTTAGTTCCAAAAGGTGGATGAAAAGGTGTAGAAGATTAAGAAACCAGAAAGGACAAGGGTCTAGACAACAATGAATGGACACAACTTAATCACGCTTAAAAGAAAAACACCCTCCTCTATACTTAGGAAACAGAAACAAGTTTTAAAAAAAAATTTGTTTTTGCAAAACAAAACTTCTAACAATGCACTGAGACTTAAATTAAAAATGCAAATACAGAGCATGGGGAAAAAGATCAAAAACGCACCATGTAATCAGCTACAATAGGTCTGTAACAAATAATGAATTTGTTCCAGCGATGTATTGATACAACTATTTTATGTAACATTTTTAAGGCTGTATAGTTTTGAGGTGAAGTTAAAATTTAGTGCACACAATATAAAGAGGAAGGATTTTATAGCACAAACATTTTTTTCTTAGAGGTCTTCATGGGTCAAAATTTGGATTTAAAAAAAAAAAGACCTAATCTTAAAAAAGCCTTTATGGAAGGTCAAACCTAGTTGAATAGACACAAGGGTGATTTGGTCTGGTGGGTGTTTTTTAGCTGCAAATTTATTATATACTACAGATGTGACTGAATGGCAATGTATTCCAGCTCAACACTACAAACTATAGCCTCAAAAATGATCACAGACCTGGATCATCATCTTATTAGTTTGGCTTGAGTTTAAAGAAAATCTATTATTCTCGTTTATGGGGTTCATATTTTAATTGGGGGCACTAAGGTTTACAGGCTCAAATGTTCAGAAAATGCTTTAGTTTCTTTATTCTACTAAATAATAATTAAATATTTGAAAAATATGTTCCACAGCCCACTTCTCTTAAGCCAACTGTGTACACCGGGAGACATACAGGGATAGTTCAACCAAAAATGAAAATGCACTCGTTATCTACTCATCACTTTGCCAAAGGAGGGCGGGATGAAGTGTTTGAGTCCACAAAACACTTTTCAAGCAAAAGCAAAGAAACATAAAACACCTCCATACTGCTCCTGTGGTGTCATCCAAGAGTCCACAAGCCCCAACATTCAAATTTGAATGTTTTTTAACCTTAAAGTTCGCTGTGATCAACGCGGACATTAATGTTAAAAAACCTTTTCCACGTTTGAAGAATCGGTCACCATTTACTTGATTTGGCTGCAACGCTGCTTACCCATGAATTTCCAAAATTGTTTTGTGGATTCAAACCCTTCACCTACCCCTCCGCCGGCAAAGTGGTGAGAAGATAATGACTAAATTTGCATTTTTGGGTGAATTACCCCTTTAAGCTTGGTTGTACTGTGTGGTGTATTTATATTTTGTTTGCCAAGGCGTTTCAGAAGCCTCCAGAAAAGTGTTTACTGTGGGAGAGAAGAGCTCCCTCTTCTTTGCGATTTTGAGCAATGAACACAAAAAAATATATACAACCCACTTGAGGACTGGGAAAGATAATAGATCTCCTTTAAGTTTTACTTAAGTCATTGCCCTTGTTTTTGACAATATGTATGTCTTGGAAACATGGAAAGATATAATAAGAGTATTAAGTCAACATGAAAATCATATTCTGTGAGGACAAATTTGAAGTTCCCTTCGGTCATCTCAAATCTCTCGGTGCTTTCTGTAAATATAAAACTTTTAAATATGTACACAAGCTGAGTTACTGGGTTACTAAATCTGCACACCTTTGGGGATACTTGATTAGAATAACACAGCCAGGTTGTGTCGAAGATAGGATGAAAAAGAATAGTTCAGAATCCAAAAGGGGTAATTTATAGATCCCATCTCTCAATGCTGATGGGATGCTTTTAACTAGCATTACTTTAGCAACATCAACAACAAAAAAAGCCTGAAAGTAAAATGAATACGCTCTGCTTCAAATGGCTTTAAGCTGACCCTTTAGTACAGTCATAGCTATGCATTAGGTTTTATTGTTTCTGTTTATTATAATCAAAGAAAAATAGACTAAATGCTGCAATAAGATATTAACAGATATTATTGACAAGGCAGTGTTATCTCAGTTTACCATTGTAAATTGGTAGCCTTCTGTCAAACCGAATGTTACTGTGCAGTTAACTAATCAGTTACTGCAGAGAAATGTAGTAGAAATAACTGTTTTAGAATGAACAGGAATATAATATTATATAGACTATATAAAATCACTAATATTAGCTGGCAATTCATTATGAGTAATAATGATCCTTCTGTGACTCAGCTCAGATACAGCTATGTTAGAGCAAACAAATCTTAGTGTATTGTCTAGATATGAACAGAATATACTGGAACTAGAATGTCCATTAAGATCAGGACACTTAAAACTGTTTCTTTTAAAGCATCTCAAAACAAAAACAAATATGAAAACATGCAAATAAAAGTGAATTTTTGTATATTCAGCACTTTGCTGCCATTAATAATCCCACTACTGTGGCAGATGCAAGTGAGCTAAAGAGCACGTCAATGGACTTGATTGAACAAAAAGCAAAACCCAAGCTAAACCCATCCTTCATGTTTTCTACTACATTAGCTAGCTGAATTAGAAGAAGCTGTAGGTTTCTTCAATTTCCAAGTAGTTTGGTTAGTTATAACAATCTAAGAGCATGGCACAAGTGGGTTTAGTGGGTGTCCAAACTCACTTTTGTTAGTTTATTGACAGCAAAAAAGTATCTGCGCTAGGCGTATGGTTCAAAAAGGTTGTTCCTTACCTGTTAATGATAGAATGGTGTGTTTGGATGCAACATGCAATAAACCAGAGTGCCATCTCCCATTCCCTTTAAAAAACAGGTAAGCTTGCACTTTGGTGGATTGCTATTATAATGGTGGATTTGCAAAGGAGTAAAAGAGAACACATCTCTGCAGAGAATACAGACACAGACAAAAAAATCTGTTGTGTGCAAAGTGAAAGCTTGTGAGCATAGTGTGTAACTATAATCTAATTACATATTTTTAAATCCAGTTTGGGGTGATAGTTATTAGTTATTTTTAATAATCTGATTAAATAATTACAGTTACATGTAATGCGTTACTACCCATCTTTGAGTGTTCATCCACCACAAGCCTCCAAATTAGCCTCAGGGCTTCTTCTCATAGATTCTCCAATTTTACGGTGCTGTGCTAGAGTGATAAACAACATAGAACCAAAAATATGAACTAAGCATTTTGGGTTAGAGGAACTGTCCAAAACAATGTTCAAAAATCTCTCAGTTCAATACCTTAATAACTTTTAGATGGATTGTTATTGAATTAAAAACAGACCTCCTTGATCCCCAGACAATGAGCCCTTGTGACTCATAACCCCCCAATACTTTTCATAGTGCCTCCTAAAATTTAGCAGGCACAATTAAGTAACCATCAGAATATATTTTAATAACATTGGTTCTCCTCTGACTTCAGGTAACACCATCATCAGGTCACTTGCTCCGTTTTTTATAATACTTTGGTACATGCCCAAAGGCCAGCTTTCATTTGTAAGTGCTGATTATCAAATGTTATCATGTGATCACAGAAAAATAAGATTACAAACATTTTAAACATTAAACCTGCTAAACATCGTTACGAGACAACCAAACAAAACAAACCTGTCATTGTGTGCATGATGGCACCCTTAGCAGTGTACAGCCTGACAATCTAATAGCACTGCTGTGATCCATATAAGAAAACATGAACTTAACAATTGACTTTCTATGTCCTCTGCCAATCTATGAACCATTATTTTCATATACCAGGATACCAACCTACGTATTCAGCTGCTACAAGAGGCATTTTAACAGGCCTAAAATGTTCTGTGTGTAACACAGACGCATTACTCTGAACCAAACATGATTATCACATTGAAAAAACACCTCAGTATGTAAAGAACTATTTTAGCTTCACATTGCCTTGACCATCTTCTTCTGGTATGCAAAGTGGGGATGACCGGGCCTGTGTTTTGAAGAAATATAATAAATAATTCCAATCAGTTTTTAACAGGGGTTACAAAGAGAAAATACATGATCAAACTGATTATTTTTTAACAAATATTAGTATCTATTGGGTCACAATCTTCAACATATTCCAACCAGCAAAAGAAAAGAGGAGACCACTTAACACTAATGTTTGTAGCCAAAGAAAATGATGACTCATCTAAAGTGATGCCCTATTATTTGCTGCCTGGTGTGAACGTGAAAATATGCAAGGCTGGAGAGGCCATGGGTGTAATTATTTATACAAATTGTTTTCTTGTGATTGTTATGATTATTAAAATGTATTTATTATATAGTTATCTTGGCAAAACATAACCCAAACTGTGTTGTCATGAGTCTGACATGATCTTTACTAGACGATCTGAAAATACAAAATGTTTTGGCTCTCTCCTGGAGATTCCATCATCCAGAAGGCATTCCTGATTATAGTGCCTTCTTGATGTCTGAGATTCTCTATCTGGCATTATATTGTTTTGGATTATTGATGATTGACAGTGAATTTAATTCCTTGACGTGTGGCAGTTTATCTCTTTCAACCCAAAGGGAGCAGCAACCTATTAGGTGAAGGTTGTAGTATCAGTTTATCAACTGATAAATCCGGTGCTCGACTTCCAAGTTTATGTTTCTCTGTTACAGTTTAGTACAATATCTGCATGACTGTTGTTTTTTATTTTACCCTCAGTTGTAAATAAGATGCCGACACTTGAACATGGGTTTCTTGTAGACAGCTACTGACTCCCAACTCAGAGATACTAATCCACTACTATCCAGTAGCTGATTGCAGACTTGGAGGTGCTCATCAGAAATGAAATATCACATATTTCTTTTCTACATTTTTTTCAAATGATCATGAAAAGTCAGTTTGGTATGTGTTGATTATGTGATCACAAGAAAACAAAGATTGTTATTTCAAGACTATGAGAAAATAAAAAAGACAGCATTCATTATTTTAACCCATGTGCATCTTCAAGGTGCAAGACTTATAAGGCCTTTGTCCAGCGACAATAATATTGCATTTGCGCCCCCCCCCTCACACACACACACAATGCCATTAAGTATGGTGAACTCAGCTCATTAATCTTTGAAAGATTGTGCAATTAGCTTGATTTAATTTCCCCTTAGAATCAGAATGTCTCTATTAAGTTTGAAGTAACCCTAACATAGCAAGTAGGGATGTACTTAAATAGGTTATGTTAAATTATCAATCATTATTTTTTGTTGTTTTTTTATGATATGTAATCCCTGTAAATACTGTACATTACACTATACCGTTCTGTGATCTTATAATAAGAAAACAACATAAGCACAAAAAAGTGCTTAGTTGCAAAAAAATGCACTCATTATCTACTCCCCACTATTGGAGTAAACAGTGTTGCAGCAAATATAATACAGTTGAATTAAATGGTGACAGATACTTCAAACTTAAACAAAAAACTCAAAAAAAAAACTGCCTCCATACTGCTCCTGTGGTGTAATCCAAGTGTCCGCATTCATTCATTTGGATGACACCACAGGAGCAATATGGAGGCATTTATGTTTTTTTGTATTGATTTTTATGGATGAAGAATCGCTCACCATTTAATTTCAATTGTATTGGATTTGGCTGCAACACTGTTTACCCCTGAAACTCCAAAAGTGATTTGTGTACTCAAACACTTCACCCACCTCTCCAACGGCATAGAGGTGAGTAGATAATGAGTGAATTTTCATTTTTGGGTTAACTATCCCTTTAAGGTTACTGAGGTTCAGTTTTGACTTTAAATTGTTTATGTTTTCTGTGTAAAAGTCCCTTTGACCTGAGTTAACAAAATATTTTTTATCTTTACCTGTGTGGGTAGATTTACGGTAATCCTCTAGTGCTATTAGATTAAACTTTGTCCTGTAACTCTACACAATTAATAGGGCACATTTTCTTCGGTCAAAAAAATATCTAAATTCTAATCATCTACTTTTCCAGACCTCCTATAAAGTTGACCCAGTCATTATCCCAAGTTGGTTTCTGTGGTCTATAATGTTAAGTGATTTGCTTCCTGAAAAAGGGGAATCTACTGCCAAATTCTATAGAGTGAGATTAATAAAAACTAAAAGGTTTTATAATCCCCTATTAATTTTGATTTAAAATGTTAAATGTTATTGTAAAGAACAGAAAAGTGCATTCAACCCAAGGCTGAATCCGATTGAATTGTGTTTCTTCTCAGCCCCCAGATTTTGGAAGTGGTTTTGACAGTCACATGGCCACAGCAGAAGTTAGGCTTTTTCTACTCAACGTAAGGGATGCCTTTTAAATAGTTCTAAAATGTACCTAATGGCTTTGTTAATATGAGCATAAGTAGACCTTTATTTTTTAAGTTTGTTTGTATGACAGCAGACACACAGCTCTGCAGGTCTTCAATTAACCTTGGCTTAATACGATTTTCAAAAGTTTTATTTTGTATAGGGCTTACAAGTTGCAACTAATAGGTTCATGAAATATTTTTCTTTATACTTAAGGTTCCTCTACAAGTAAATTATTATTAATATAGTTTGTGTTTTAAAACTGACCATCTTCTCTGTGGAAAGGGACTGCAGACAATTTTACTGAATTTATTAACACACTGTTAAGCTTTAATACGCAGATTATTAGAAATTGAGGCCGGAACATGCTTCTCTGAGCTGCCTAGATGTACAGATACTCCGTTGTCATTTCTTTCAAACTTTGTTTACAGTATTAATGTGTTTGGCTTTCTGTTTCAAAGGTGTCGTCACTCTCCCCTACTTAGAGCTACAAAGAGGTTTACATTTACTTTCACTCATTTATCAACTGAGGGACAACACTAAACCTTCAGCACAGAGATGACACCTGGATAAGGATATATACCATCTTAATGCATTTTTTCACAAAATGATAATCCAAGTTCCTTGAACAAAGGGTAATTACTGCTTCGTCAGTTTATTAATAATAAGCAAAGCCATTAGTTAAAACTCATCAAACTTGGCACTACTGTTAAATTACACTTATAAAAAATGTATGTAATAAGGGTATGGGCAAGACAGGGATGAGGATGAGAAACTTTTAAAATTGGCTTAATCACCCAGTAGTGTCCCCAATAAGAATCAAGTGAAGTATCTTCAGCTGTTCAGAGTCTCTGGTGTGTTTCCAGGTTTTCAGACAGTTCGGTACTTGTGTTTAATTTGGACTTGTGTATACAGAAAATGGTGCACAGATAAACTGTATAATACTTTCAGAAGACATTCATTTTTGCAGTATATTTCTTTACCGGAAGTGGATGCACTGTGTGCTTAAAGGGAACCTCAGAGAAGTGCCAAACTGTATGACTGCTAAACTTCTGTACTTGGTATTCAATTAGCTTAAAAATGTCCAAAAAACACAACATTTCCAGAGTGTTTATTCTTGACATAAGCTTTAGTTGAACACTTATCTATGAGTCAAATGTCTGTCTTTGTTCTTTTACACAGAGGGCTTGTAGCACACAAACAAAATTCAGAGGTGGTATTATCAGTGGTATATTGTGAAACTAACTTCAATTACTGAACTTTTTTTCATTTGGTTACTTAGAACACTTTGTGTGAAAATTTTAATGATGGTATACTTTGTACGAATATTAATGAAATGCGAACACATTTTGCCGCAAATCCTATAAGTATTATAGGGATATATATTATATTTATGTTTGTTTTATGAATGACTGTACAAGCCATTGAGTTAGTGGGTACAGCAGCATGCACTTTAGTTGTCTTTGGCAATAATAGATGTGCTCCTATCTCCTGTAAAGTAGCATCAACTTCAATGAAAAACAAATATTCTTGTCACACATCTTGATAAACAATCTTACACGTTCATGTGAGATACGCCTTTCACTGTCAGTTTGACAATGTTTCTTCAAAGCTGAACCATTTTACAAATTTTTACATTGGTTTACAGTGAAATTAAAATCAACACTATATTTTATTTTAATAACAGACCAACACAATTACAGGTTGTAATGACTGTGTTCTGAATGACCAATGCAGGTTATGTGAGTTGAGTCGAGAGATGAAATAGTAACTAAGGAAAGTTAGTAATAGTATTAGTACTAATTTAAAGTAGTTTTTATGGGTGTATTTCTATTTTGTGAGACCTCATACTTTTACATTTCAAAGGGAAATATTGTTAATTTGACTCCACTATCAGCTTTGCAGCTTTTAGAGGTTATAAGTCATTTTGAAGACTGACATTGTTACATGTAAAATAAGATGCACTGCTAGACTTTAACTAACCAGTGTGATGATGCATAGGCTTAAAAGATTATTTTATTCTGATATTAAAATCAGTGATGCAAAACCTTTATCTGTGTACATTAAATCTCCTTCTGTACTTGATTTGTAGTGACTGCTTTACCATGAATTGACAGGTTATGCCTTGGACCTCCAGAAGGGGGAACATGAACAAACTTCACTCATTTGTTGTATTTTAAGTAAAGGCAAGCAGCAAGTCTGTGTTTTTTTGTTTCATTATTTTTCCTTTTTGAATGAATACACTTATTCAGCAAGCAACATAACTAAGTGATGTGAGAAGATTGGTTTCAAACTCATTTATGTGTGTATGGCTAGTCTAGCTCAGTATAAAGACTGCAAATATAATATAAGAGGTAGCCTATCTGCGTGACACACTGGATACACGGATGGTGGATAAATATCGATGCAACGTCTCCACGCGGTGAAGTATTTTGGAGCCAGTCTGTGGAGTAGTTATCATGGAGTCGTAATTAGATATCAACGTCCTGCCGATACACCTCCCTGACCACTAAAGGTCAGTCTCAGCTGTCAATCATGACATCTTCGCCTGTTTCCTAAGCAGCAAAAAACAAATACAAGTACACTTGAAAATAGGGATAGGACAAAATATTAATACAGCAATATATTGTCATCCTGACTGGGGAGATATTGCTATCAATATGCTGGTGCCAAATTTCTATATTTTTATTTTAAGAAATCTGCCAGAAAGCCAGTTTGACTTACCAGTATCACTACTTCATGACTCCCCGCTGTGGTGTTTATCTCAGGAATAGGGGTAACAGTATTGGAATTTAACTGCCCGAAGAAGTTGCCTGTAGGACAACAGCTTTGAAATAAATGTAATGTTACTTTCAAGTCTAAAGACTGTGCCCACAAAAATTATGCAATATGCAATAGCTGTCTGGTGAAAGTAAAGTACATAGGCAACCCCACAAACATACAAAGGAAAGGTGGCGGATGCACTCTAGTCTGCAGCAGGTAGACTTCATGGGCCTATGAGACAATCACTGTCGATTTTATTTATGTTCCTTCTAAAATCAAATGTTGATTTTCTATAAATAGTTTAATAGTTTTATTCAAAATTTAATTGCTATTTTTTTTATATTACATTAAATTTCATTTGGCTGATGATGTTATCCAAAGCGACTCACAAAAAGCTCATCAACCATGAGGGTACAAACCCAAAACAACAAGAATCAATTAAGTACAATTTTTTTTGACCAGTTGATGGTTATTTCACATTGGAATGATTGGGACATTGAAACGTTACATTGTGTTGGTTAAAGACTAAGAGGCACTATGACAACACTTGGTGCACTTTTTCACTACATTGTTTCATCTCAGTTTGTGACAAACTCTGTCAGTGTGGTGATATTTTCCTTACTGTGGGCTTTGTATCAAATATCGCATCTTATCCTGAGTGAGCCTGTGATTCCAACCCACCCACCTTACTTGCCCATGTCCCATCTGTGAACAAGGACGGGGCAGGGATTATGATGAATAATTCAGCCAACCACCAAAGGTTAATTGAGATGTTTTGGCTTCAGTTTTTTTGGAGCTGCCATATGTCCACTTTTATATTCAAACACTGGTCCGACAGTGTCTAGCTAGTCTAAACGATGAACAAACAAAAGTGTAGGATTGACTAATTGTTTTTTGTGGAAGCTCTCTGCTGGAGATATTTCTTTGGGAAGCTGCAGACAGTGTGACCCCAAACTTTTCTTCAATAAGAAGCAGTTACGCACATAACTTCTTTCTCCCTGCATTTATGCTTAGTCAAGAGCCCTTTTCAGACATGACCTCCGGGTAAAATCCGGAGAATTGGCTATGGAGTTTACCCAGAGTTTGCCTTTCACACATGCACAACACAGTGGTAGGTTCTCTGCACATAATTTTTTCTCAACGGCATCAAATGGTGGAGCAGCTGGGTGCAGCAGACAGAGACAGTAAGAGATATATTAACTCTGTGTAGATCCCATGATTTTATTTAGAGCACACTGAGAATGTCATTAGCACTTATCAGCACAATCTCTCTTGATATCTTCGTCTTTGTCTTCTACGAGTGTAACACACCATTTATTACAGGGAGACATTTTTTTTCTATGTGTTCGTTTTTTTCATTTGTGCGTCTTTCGCTTGTTAGAAGTGTCATCAATCACCCACTCGCTTGCTGTGAATCCAGCAGGGGATCCCCTGCTGTGTTCACACATTGACCTCTCCTAGATCTCTACTGACATTATACTAGGAGGCTGTTGGTGTTCATACAAAATCCCTCTCCGTCCGCAACCTCTTCGTACCCGTGGACTTGGTTTTGATATTCTGCTAGCTGTGACATTTGCAGTTTCTCTGTAACCTGCACACTCCCTCTCCTTTTCTTATTGTTCAAGTGTTTCTGAGCATGGATAGAATGTAATTCGACTGTCAAGATTTGCGACATCCCAACCAATGCAGCTTGTTTGCACCATCTTGCTGATCTCCATCATCAACAGCAGTCTCTGCAGTTCAGTGCTGGTAGGTTCAAACTGCAGGCAAAATGCTTCCAGTTTCCATACATAATGCATTCCCCCACTTATCACTTGAGGGAATAATGAAGTTGTACATTATTTCATATTGGTGAATGTCCATGGTCTGTAAAAGGTATTTATTACCATCCTGATGTCTTATCAGGATGGGACACATCCTGCCTTCACGTCTCTGTGGAAGACCCCTGGAGAGAGACCCCGGGTGTGAGATTCCAACCATATACAAAAAGATACCATAAAATAGATACACAATATGCCTACTCACATTATTACAGTTGTCATTACTGCTCCCTTCATCTCTGTCAGACTTTTGTTTCTATTAACAATTATAACATTGATACACCTCTCCTCTTCATTTATGGTAGGCATTGTCTTTTTTAAGAATATTGCAGATGCCTACATCTACAACATCATAGTAGCCTTTATTCGCCACTGTGTAGCGCTGTTGTGCAGTTTACCCCTCTAGAGAATTTAGCCATTCCCACTGTTTGTGAATGGCTGTTCACTGTTCCCTGTTTCTGAACAAAAAACACACTGTGGTGAGAAAATTTGTATTGAACTGAAAATGAATTGATAAGTTGGGAAATTTGTATTGAAGATCAGATACATAGTGTGAACTTACTGTTGCTGTATTACTATACAATATCCATTGAGCCAAATCCTAGGTTTTTTTTGAGTCAGTCTCTTTTTGGGAAATTTCTTACTTGTTCTTGACTGCTGTATTACAAGTTTTTTTTATCTTTCACAAGACATTGCTACTTTACATACCAATAGACATAAACATAACATTCATCCACAATCACATTCACATCACTTGATATCCAGGTATATGCATAACTGTTCAGATTCTTCCCAAAAAATACCGTCACGCTTTCAAACCCCAACGGGGCCTCCAGCAAGCCACAGCCACCCCTAACCAAATCAGACACAAACTCCCCATCGGAGTGACAGGGCACATCAAATGTTACCACCCCCCTTTCGACACCGTATGCTGATCAGCATTCTACTCCAGGAACCCAACCAAAGAGACTAGACCACAGCCTTTCCAGCATATCCCATCCAGATGACAACTCTGTTCCCATCTCAAAATGAAGAATGCAACAGCCTCTCTCCCTCTTCAAATTGTTATGGCTACACACACTCACACTCACCACTTCCTACTGCATGTTCTATGTTACATTACATTACATGTCCCTTCCTGTTTTATTTTGATACTCATTCTTGACTCTATTTCTTCTTTGTAGCTTCACTCCTTCCCCTGTGTGTCTAACAGATTGGCTTCCCCTCCCTAATGTGTTTCACCTGTGTGTAGTTTAGCTGGTGTCTGTCAGCATATAAGGTCTGTGTCTTCCCATTGTCCAGTGCCAGTTCGCCTTGTATTGCACGCAGCGTTCCAGCGATCTCTCCAAGTCTTGTCTCGTCTCATGTTTTCTAGACCACGTTTGCCTGAATTGTTTGACCTTGTTTTTGCCTCACGTTTCGGATACGTTTGCCTGATGATTTTGACTGCCTGTGGAAACTGACTCCCTGTGGAAACGGAACTCTGTCTGCGAGTTCTGCTATTGTGTCCCAGTTCTAGTACAAAACCTTACACAAAGCTCCTCACATATTTCTCCCCTGGGCCCCACGTTCCAATGAACACCAACCATAGTGCAGTTACCCCCATCTGCTGACAAAACGTGGGCCCCCGGCATGACCATATACATCCCTCAGGATGTAACGCAAGCAGCTGGAGATTACATTACATTACATTACAATACATTTAATTTAGCTGACGCTTTTATCCAAAGCGACTTACAATAAGTGCATTCAACCCAAGGGTACAAACCAAGAACAAAAACAATCAAGAAAGTACAATCTCTTCAAAAATAAAGCAAAACTACAAAGTGCTATAAGTAAGTGCCATTTAAGTGCTACTAAATTGTTAGTTTAAAAAATTGTTAGTATTTTTTTTTTTTATTGTATTCAAGGTATAGTCGGGAGAGGTATGTTTTTAGTTTGCGGCGGAAGATTTGTAAACTTTCTGATGTCCGTATGTCAATGGGGAGCCTATTCCACCATTTAGGAGCCAGGACAACAAAATCGTGATTTTGATGAGTGTTTAGCTCCCAGTGAAGGAGCAACGAGCCGATTGGCCGAAGCAGAATGGGGTGAACGGGCTGGGGTGTAACGTTTGACCATGTCCTGGATGTAGACAGGACCTGATCCGTTCACAGCATGGTATGCAAGTACTAATGTTTTGAAATGGATGCGGGCGGCCACTGGTAGCCAGTGAAGGGAGCGGAGGAGGGGAGTAGTGTGAGAGAATTTAGGTTGGTTAAAAACCAGTCGAGCTGCTGCATTCTGAATGAGCTGTAAAGGTCGGATGGCACTAGCAGGGAGACCTGCCAGGAGGGAGTTACAGTAGTCTAGGCGTGAGATGACCAGGGCCTGTACCAGAACCTGCACTGCCTTCTGAGTGAGGGGACGTATTCTCTGATAGATTTAGATTTCCGCCATTTCCTTTCTGATGCTCGCATCGTGGCTCTGTCGGCACGCACCGAGTAAGACAACCACGGAGCTGGGGAGGACTTGCGGACCTGTCGTGACGTAAGAGACAGAGGGAGCCAAGAGAGGAGGACACAGTAGAAAGTAGGGCTGATAAAACAGAGGAGGCTAGCAAGGCAGGAGAGAAGGAACGAATGTTGCGATGGACAGGTACAGAGTCTGTTGATGTGGTAGGGTTGTCAGTTTGAGATAGTGGGAGAGTGTAAGAGATAAAGAAATGGTCGGAGACATGAAGCGGGGTTACAGTGAGATTAGATGTTGAACAGTTTCTGGTGAAAATATAGTCAAGGTGGTTACCGACTTTGTGAGTAGGAGGGGAAGGACTGAGTGAGAGAGCAAAAGAAGACAGTAAAAGTAATAGGTCAGTTGACTTGTCTGTCTGAATGTTAAAGTCACCTAGAACAATAAGTGCACGGCCATTTTCTGGAAAGTTTGACAGGAGGACGTCTAATTCCACCAAAAAAATCTCCCAGAGAACCTGGTGGACGGTAGAGAACAACAATAGTTAATTGTACCAGATGAGTAACTGTCACAACATGAAATTCAAAAGACGTTGGGGTAAAAAGTGGAAGCGGGTTGAGAGAAAAACTCCATTTGCGGGAGATGAGTAAACCTGTACCACCACCCCTACCAGTGGGTCTGGGTGTGTGGGTGAAAGAGAAGACAGAGGAGAGAGCAGCTGGGGTGGATGTGTTGTCCGGTGTGATCCAGGTCTCAGTGAGAGCAAGGAAGTCAAGCGATTGGTTTGTAGCAAAGCCAGAGATGAAGTCTATCTTGCGGGTAGCTGACTGGCAGTTCCATAGGCCCCCTGTGACAAGGTTTTGGGTATGTGTGGAACGGGTGGGATAGATAAGAGAGGAAAGGTTACGGTATTGGTGTGAACGAGTGCAAGGCCTATAGTATCTACGAGTAGTAGTGCGCACGGAAGGAATACACACATTCAAAAATAAAAAGGAAACAGCAGCTTTATACTCAGCCTCCACCTCAGCCTCCAACGAAAGACACCTTTGTCTTTAACCTCCGAGTCTTCATACGATGAGTCTTCACAGACGCTGAAGCTGATGCTCGACGATGGTTGGCTACAGCTGTGCTGACCACTCCCCCTGCTCATGAGCCAAACAGGCTAGTAGGTAATGGGCCAGCAATAGAAACTCAACAATAAGAGAAGCTTGTCACTTTAATCAGTGAGTTTCCCAAAAGCTCCTTATTTGCCACAAACTGTTTCTAGTGTCTATTTACCTCAAGTCTATTAGATCACGCATCCCCTGAGTATGCCGATATCCAATAGAGCCAGAGATGCCTTTGTCAGATCCTGATATCAACACGTATCCTGGTGCATGCCCAGAAAACACCACTCTCAACCCTGCCCATACACTCATACCCACCTGAGCTACCATCAAGGACTCCTGTCAGAGCCATAGCAGAGTCATCATGGGAAAAATGTCCAAGTCTTCACAGGTAATCCAGACCGCAAGATGCTTGTGGAGGATTGGATCCATGACATGCAGTATCTCCTGGATGCAATAGAGCTCCCCACACACTTTTGCTTTTCCAAAGTGGTGCGACACTTGAGTGGTTAGGCTTGAAAGCAGGTATTGAACCTACCTCCTGATAACCAGACCCCAAAGAGAGCATTTGAGGAATTGAGGTCAGAGTACAGGGACACACAAGGCTACTTAGACTCATTAGCTGACTTTTATGAGCGAAGCCAGATGTTCGGGAGAGTCTGCTTGCTCTTATGCTATTACACTGGAGGTAACATTGTGGGCTGTGGTGGAGACCGAGACAGTAAACTAAGCAGTAGTTATTAAGAGGGCTCATGGAGGAGGAGGTGTACGCGAGAATTGGGCCAATGCAACCCAGGCTCTGGAGCTTCTGAGAGCTAGACGCCTAGAGACAAAAAAGTTCCAACACAAAGCCAAGAAAACAAATGCTCAGGTACATGTCACATTAGAGGGTTGTGCCAATGTGAGGGCAGAGAGGACAAACAGACCTGTGAATATCAGAATTGACAGAGATGGTCAATAAATTATCTCTAAGCCAGCAAGAGCAAATGGCCAAATTGTCTAGAGTCAAGAATAACCGTTACACCTCATGTCCCTCAACCAACAGTCCAGCCACCAATAGTGCAAAGTATGACAAATGTGCTCCTGTGGTTGCAACTTGAAGCTTAAGAGAGTTGCTCATAGAACTTAGGTGTGTATTGCTTCCAGACTCCTAGGTGTCGCTCACCAAATGTTTCACAGCAGGGGCCATTCAAGCAGACGGAGCAGGGGGCTTTAGGTGTGAGTTGCCAGAGTCAAGGGATCTCTGAGAAGGCTGTTCCACACCAGGGGTCACTCAAAGCGTCTTGGACAGGATGCCTTGGTCATCTATGGAGCTTGTTTGTGTGGACTTTTTGTGTCTTGAGAAGTCAAAGGGTGGTATTGAAAATGTGCTTGTTGTTACTGATCACTTTTCTCGGTCTGCTCAGGCATACCCCACTAAAGCAAAAGCTGCCACAGTGGCCAAGGTATTTCCTCTGCAGATTTGGATTCTCTACACAATTACATTCAGACCAGGGACGCAATTTTGAAAGTGCAGTCGTCAAAGACCTATGTAAGTGTAATGGCATCACCAAGACCCACACGACCCCTACCAACTCCAGGGCAATGGGACCACTGAAAGTTTCAACCGGACTTTGATGAACATGCTTGGAACATTGGAGTCGCACCTGAAGCCCTGTTGGCATGAGAATGTGGATACCATGACACATGCCTGCAACTTCACATGACAATACTCGACTCGATACACCCTATACTATCTCATGTCTGGTAGGTATCCCAGGCTCCCAGTTGACCTGACCTTTAGGCTCCCCATGATAACCGTATAATAATGTACAGGTCACTGTGGCAGTAGACCTTGCCAGGGGTCTCTCCCACACACAGCCAGCAACCAAATGGTTCCTTTTAAGCATCTTTATTGAATCAAAACATAAACTTCACACAGCCAACTTAAACTTCTCTGAGCTTTCCAGCTCAGCAACTAGCTCCGAGTCCTCTGGTCTTGGCAGTGTCGGAGTTGCAGAGTGGGACTTATGGAAAGCAAAAATGCATACACCTACACCACAGCTACACACATGCATCCAGAGACATTGGCTAAAGCTGCAGCTGCATTGGTCTAACGCAGGATTTGTCCATGGATCCCCAGATCTTTTAGCAACCTAATGGTGGATGTTGCAAAGAAACCCCTGCAGCCAACCTCCACAGGGCAAGCTATTGCTTTCCAGCCTCATTGCTCTGCCTCATATGCCATGCAAGGCATTTGAGTACCTGGTTGTGTCTCCATGTATACCTACCTTTGGAGAGATGTATTTTACAACCAGTGAGGATGTGCCTGAGGGTAGTTGAGATTTAGAATAGTGGGCAGGATGGATCTTCGTTCAGCCACTGCTCTAGGTTTTTGGGTCAGGGGAGGACGTCATAGGTCGCTCTAAGCAGAAAGCTCATCCTGGTTGCTTCCATTCCCCACAGGTCTTTCCAGCTGATCTTTCTTTTCTCTATATTTTCTGATTTCTTCCACTGCCCCTGTCTGGCTTGAATGACAGCCTTCACACATCTTGCTCCCTCTTCCTGATGCCGGATTTCATGGCTACCAAATTTCACCACTCTGTAGGAGTTGCTTTGATCCACAGGGGTTTACTCTGGCCCAGGCCCAAACCTCTTCTCTGTTGAACATGGCCAACAATGTCAGCGTGCTAGAGTGCTGCTTTTGCTTATTGAGTTACATCTTTTGTGTCCATTTCTGTCCTGTTGTCAGTGGTTCAACTGTCCATTTAGATTTGTCTCGGGACTCTGAGAGGGTCATCTCCAGCCTTGTTTTGGTGCATTTAAGCTCTTCTACGAGATTCGAGATAGGCAGCTCGACAACGTCCACACAGGCCGGTGTTGCTCAAAAATCTTGTGACTCCGAACGACTTTCTCACGTAGGAGTTGATCGTTCCCTCCATGATCTCAACTTTTGTGATAGGAAAGTCAACTACTGTAAGTGGCAAAATCAGTCAGGGTAAAAGGCCAGATTGTAAGCACCAGAGCTTTAGCTTTCCATGAAGCATGGACTGGTCAATGTTCTTAAGACCTCTGTTGACATCCTGCTTCAGTTCTTGATCCTGCTCGCAGTCATTGAGGCTTGCATCATAGCCTCATCCAAGGCTTTTTATTGGTTTCTCAGACAATGTTGGAATGGGTTCTCCATTAATTTAAAACCTATGGTCTGATCTCTTACTTTTGCTTATTGAGATGACCCCCCGACCTTTGTTGCTCGCCACCTACAACCCATTTTGAAGCTCTAATAATCATCTCCATCGCCATAGTGAACGCTAGTGGGGAGATGATAAGAATAATAATAAGAAGAAGAATAGAAGAATATTATTTGTATCGCACTTATCTAAGCTATTATCTAGATAGTGCAGCCAGACATGGTGCCTACTTCGAGATGCTGCCATATGGAGGTCACATCTGGTGTAGTGAAGCGGAATTGCAGTTCTTCTAAGAAGGCTTTAATCAAATTTATCTTTGGCTCTGGTACTTTGAAGAAGTCGAATTCAGCCCACGGGACACTATGTGGTACTGATCCAAATCCATTAGGAAGATCAAGGAAGATGACATGTAGATCTCTCTTCTTACTCTTGGCTGATTGGATTTGGTGCCAAATCATGCTAATGTGTTCTAAACATCCAGAGAAACCTTAAATTACTGCTTTTTGGACCATTGTATCCACCAGCTTGTTTTTCACCAGATAACTTGTCAGCCTTTTGGCTATGACGCGAAAGAAGATCTTACCTTCTATACTGAGGAGACTGATGGGTAGAAATTGGCTAATGTTTCAGGATTCCTCCTCTTTTGGTATCAGTACTCCTCCAGCTTTGCGCCAAGCTTTGGGTATTGCTTGCTTCCCCCATGCCACTCTCATTAATTGGTTTCATTAATAATTAATTGGAGTTATGTTTGACCAAGACATGTCATTTGACCCACATCAAAACAAGTCCCTAGGACAGCTTCCTTCCACCTGTGAAATATAATGAAAATTAGAAACATCCATGCATTTGTTACCTCTGGACTGGATTTCTGTAACTCTATATTGAGGATGTTCCAGTAAGTCTCTGATACACCTCCAGTTGGTCCAAAATGCTGCAGTACAAGTGCTGACAGGAACTAGAAGGAGAGATCATATTACTCCTGTCTTAGGTTCTCTGCATTGGCTCCCTGTCAAATTCTGAATAGAATCCAAGTTCATGCTCCTCACATACGAAGCCCTTAACAATGAAGCCCCTTCATATATCAAAGAGCTATAACAATATTGTTCAAATAGATCATTTTGCTCCCAAAACACAGGCTCTCTTGAGGTTCCTAGAGTCTGTTAAGACCAGAATGGGAGGTGGAGCTTTCAGCTACCAGGTTCCTCTCCTGTGGAACATACCATAACCCTAACCCCCCACTATGGGTCTGGGATGTAGACACCATCTATACATTTAAGGTTAAACTCAAAATTATCCTTTTTGATAAAGCCTATAGTTAGGGCAGGATCAGGTGAGTCCTGAACTATCCCTTACGCCGGGTTTACACTGGACGCTGAAGCGACGCGTAAGCGCTAATCCCTAGCGCGCGGTCATCCTGCGATTCCTCTCCATGATCACACATACAGCTGATATTTGTCATTAACTGCAACGGCGTCCCATCATTTGTCCTTTTTAATGTTGTCTTTATACAACATGTGCGGAGGATCATACAGCTCACTGTACTCACATTTAATAATGTGTAGGGATGAGCAGTACAGCATTATCTGTATCTGTTAACCATATGAATTTTCCGTATCCGTACTCGGAGTGGGCGGGGCCTAGTCCGGAAGTGGGTGTGATTTAACCCGGAAGTGGGTTGGTTCAACATAACTTTCTTTTTTAACTTTGAAATTTTTTTATGATTTTTTTATTTTTATTTTTTTTAAATTTATTTCCACACCAGGTGTGTGTGTGTGTGTGTGTGTGTGTGTGTGTGTGTGTGTGTGTGTGAGTGAGATGCGAGGGACGTTCACTGTCTCCCGGAGAAATGAACACTCTGTGTCTCCAGCACAGAAAGACGCGAACCACATTCGCCCACAAGTCACACAGACTGGTCCTGCTATTTTCACCCTACATTAACACTTAAAGTTTAGTGCAGTGTAATTGTTTGCCGTGATAATTACATGCCAGTGTGATAATAAATGACAATTTCAAACCATACAAACTGTCATGTTGTACTGTATTTAATAGAGGGTTACTTTACTGTAAAGTAAGTGTAAATGTAAAGTGAAAACAACAAAACCAGTCACCATGACCCGTGAAAAAATACAATTCACGTCCCTCTACACCAAAAACACAGAGTGCTCACCTCTCCGGGAGACAGTGAACGTCCCTTGCTACAGCTCCAGCACTCCTCTACTGAGCCAATGCAGGTCTCGTGAAAAATGATCCAAAGACTCGTACCCGAAGACCCAGTCGGGAAATGAACGAATCATTTCTGCTTCCTTGACTGAGCCTATGGAACAGTCCCGATGCGCAGTGAACCTGAGTGACTGAGAGACAGAGAGCTGTTCTGTGAGTGAGTGAGCAGAGCCGTATGTGACGGGAGGAGCGCTGTGACGCTGTGTGAGGATTTTCATTCAGTCCGAGCACAGATAATGACTCTGATTACTCGTATAATAATCGTACTCGGCAAAAGTGCTTTATCCGTACCGGATACTCGTTTCAGCCGAGTATCCGGCTCATCTCTAATAATGTGATCGGTAAAATTGGTAAAACTAAAACTCCAGGACAACAGAAGGGGAATACAAACTATGGGATGCATATTTGATCATTTATATCATATAAAATATGTCATCAATATCGTTTAAAATCATTTTTCAGTGTGTTTCCTGGAGCAATACGCTCGCGTCAAGCGCAAAAAATAGACTCAACGCCGAAACGATCGCGAGACAGCCTTGGCGCAGCGCGACCCTTCAGCCTCTGGTGGGACCGGCACAAAGGATTAACATGGGAGTGGATAGGAGACAGCTGTTATTTAAGGCATGGCGCTGCGCTTACGCGTCGCTACAGCGCCCGGTGTAAATTCGGCGTTATTTATGCTGCTATAGGTCTGACTGCTGGGGGAACTCCCATCATGCTCTGACCAATTCTCCCCTTCTTCCTGTCTCTCTCTGCCCTAACATTTTTAACTCTAGTGTTCCGGCTATTGTTCCTCCTTTGCATATTAAGGCCAGTCAGACGCCATATGAGACTTCGGACAGGCACATATTTATAATTTTCTTACCATAAGTTGAACTGATGCGGGTCCTGCATCAGATGAGGTGAATAAATGTTTGTGTATAGTCTGAATGTCTGTATATGAGGTGTCCTTACGTTTAGTTCCAATCAAATGTAGGTTAATGCAGAGTCAGTAAATTATGTAAAAGTTCAAAGTAACAAAGCATTATATGGTAATTAAAGATAATCAACTTACTTAAGAGCATGTGGTTGAAAGACTGTTGCTGTGCAGCGTCTTTTTCCCTTGTTGCACACCTGGTTCCATTAACCTTTCTCTCGCTCTCTGCAGATATCTCCGACTCCAGAGGTGCAGGATTTCGACACCAACTATTATTATTATTGTTATTATATGAATTGATGCTATTGTTAATAACATCTTTACATCCATAATTATCACTATTATTGTATTCATTATAACAACTAGTCAGCGCTGAAACCTGACGGTACACAACTGTTCCTGGTCTCTCTCTCATCTCTACCCTCTCCTCCCCATCTTTCTCTAATCCCCCCAACCGGCCGCCTCGATGGCAGCCCACATTGAATCTAGTTCTGATGCGGTTTCTTCCTGTTGAAGTGCGGCTCATTGCGCAAACTATTGGGTTTCTCTATAATTGCACAGTGCAGATGATGCCGATGTGTTGTTGCTGCTAGCATTAATGTAGATGACTTGCTGCCTGTTTTTCGCTGTAGTGTACTCCAAGGTAAACCAGAGCTAATGAAGACAGAGTCGTTGTTAGGTTGACCATTTACTTGTAGACTTCCTCATTAGCATGCTGTGATGAAAACTGTAAATAAACAATACAAAATTTTAAGCGTCTGTTACATATTACATTGTACATAGTTGTAAATATACGTACATTGCTGCTTTGCACTGCAGGTGGCAGGTACCATAGCTGCTAGCATGGCTGTTAGCTGGTACACATAGGTAAATAATCAGTTTGAAAGTAACTTATCTAATATCATTTTAACTAAATATTTGCTAATATATTATCTTTAACATGTCTAGAAAAAAAATATATACTTACAGCATTGCCTCTATGATGCTTCGGATTGGATGCAAGTGTATTATTTCTCAGAACACACAAAACATGTCTGTCGGTTTTTACTGCAGAACTAGGAAGCCCTAAACAGGAAGTTGTTAAAACGGAAGTTGTTTTGTTGAAAATTCTATATTTTCTTGTGAAACAGTATCCAATCTGCACCAAACTTCACGTTTAAAAAAAATCCTGGCTTGAACACATCTACATCCCAATATTCAGTCCTACCGATAGCTGCCCCACTAGCAACAAGAAATAACATGTTTTATACCGTGATGGACTGTTTAGACAGGGTGGAAGATAGCTTATGAATGTTTTGCGTTTTTTGTTGAAGGCTGTTGCCGTGGCATTGGTTGATGTTTAGTTTTACAATTTATCATATTTTCGGGCGGCTAAACATGCATGAATACTAATGAAACTCAAGTTGGAAATGATAGATATTTACTTCCAATATGGGTTTCGTATACGAGTGTGGCAAAATGGCTCGATAGCACCCCCAACAAAATCCATTTCACATTTCACCAACATGTATGAAAATCGGTAGGTATATGTGTCATGTCTAAACTTACATAAAAGCCTCTCGGACCTGTACCCTAAATTGAACAGGAACAGTTTTCCTTTAACAGCATCCCCATGGCTATATGGCCATGAAACAGGAAGTTCGACTAGACATTGTCCAATCTGCACATGACTAAACATGTTTCTGTGTTTCCCCTACAATTCTATTAGGGGGGCGCTGCGCCCCCCCAACGGCACCTCCCGCCGCCCTTGGAAGGTCAAGTTAATTATTTTTTTTATTTTTTAATATAGCGCCAGATCTCTACATAAATCATTTTAAGGTTACATTTCCTATAAAACAGGTCTATAGCTTGCACTTCTGTCTCGACATGGTCGCGCAGTTCGAGTTCTCCTCTGCTCTCTGTATCGTGCACGGCGTTCCAGCCAAATGCGCGCACACACAGACACGTTCTCACACACACTGACACGTGCGCGCACACACAGGTGAGCAACCTCCCACCAGCGGACAGATAGCATCCATCTGAAAACATGTTGCATGAACCACCTGAGAAGCAGTTAAAAATATCCGCATTTTTGAAACGCTCCCAGGTGGATGATGGTAACACCCACTCTGCTGCGAGTAGCAGCAGAGTGGGCTTTCCTGCTCCGGGTCCAAGAACAGAAAAGAGCCAAAGTGTTGCACGCCCTGCCCCAGACAAGAATCTGTTCAGTCACCACTGGATGACAGGTTCTGACCCAGCTTGGCTGTCAGAGGGGAAATACTCCCCCTGGTTGTACAAGACTGGTCTTGGTAACTTAAGTATTACACCGGACGCCGTAGCGCCGCGCAATTCTCCAGCACGCAGGCACCTGGCTGTTCTCCTGGGACGCGCATTTCTCAGCGCCTGTCAGCCCGCGATTCTGCTTTCTCCGCTTGTTGTATTTAACCGTGAACGCACCTCGCCTCGAAACCTCAGCCTGAACCATTATTAACCCCGCTGCGTCACTTCCGTCTATCACTGTTTAATCTATTTTCATCGGACCATTGTTCAAAACCGGCAAATCTGACGTGAAAAGATTTTTATTATAGACGGAAGTTTCAAAACGGTAACTTAACGAGGGTTATGGCGAAGTGCTCTATTCTAACTAGTACTGTTTGATTGCTGTGGTAACAGTGATTTCAGGTGGTAGAGAAGTCGTTATGGGAAGATTGCTAGTAGGATCTCGACTTTAGTCTTCTTTCACTTTAAGCGCATGCTCCATAACGTCTTTACAGCGATTTCAACCACTCCGCTCCAGCGTTTCCGTGTTTTCGTGACAGGGCTTCGTGTAGATGCGATAAACATAAGTACCGGATCCAAAAATGTTCCCGGATTCCAGCAATCCAGGTTACTTATGGAAGTCAGTAAATACATACATTACATATATACATGCATGCATGCATAAATAGATAGCCAGATAGATAAATTACAGTTCATAAAGAATGAATAGGGGATTATTTCAGTTTTCTTTTTAGTTTTAGGCAGTGGTGGGAAGTAACAAAGTAGAAATACTTCGTTACTGTACTTAAGTAGATTTTTCACATCTGTACTTTACTTGAGTATTTATTTTCCTGACGACTTTTAACTTTTACTCGCTACATTTGAGCACAAATATCTGTACTTTCTACATCTTACATTCTCAAAACTGGCTCGTTACTTGAGCAGCGGAGGTTGGCGCAACGTGCACCTTTACACACGGCGCACCTCTCTCTCGCCTTCTCGCTCCTGCAGGAGCTCGGTTCAGTCTTTATTATTAGGGCCCGAGCACTGACAGGCACTGACAGACCTGAGGCCCTATTAAAATTGTAAGGATTATTATTGAGGCAAATGAATTTGCTTTTTGAGGGCTTTTATTAGGTACACTTTACATAATTTTTTGAAAGTATTCCTTTTTTGATTCCCATTCGTTTACCCTTTCCTGCTTCGTGTCAACATATACACATAAATACATAGCTCGAAGCAGCAAGTGGTTAACTTTTCTTAAAGAAAATATTGGAAGTAGTTGGTTTAAACAAAAATTGTTGGCAAATAGACTATCATTGGTTGGCCGTGTCTACTTAGTCTTACACGTCCACGTAAACAAAACAAACAGATTTAAAACAAGTCGAGATGGAAAAACAAACAACACAACCAATTATATAAGCAAACGCAAAAACAACTTTCAGCCAACACAACCAAAAACAAACACTGTGTTCTGGACTACTGCATATTCACGCACACAATTCAGGTTTTTTAATGGACCTCGCCAAATGGATCCCTGGGTAATCAGGCCCAGTTTTCCACTCACCATAATGCCAATATAATTTTTGCAAAGATATTATATATCTATATATTGCCAATTCCAATCCTTAGTCGCCCTTTGTGCTGACTCAACACAACTTAGAAGCTGTTGAGTCTTTATATATGTATTGTACAGACTGGCTAATGTGTACAACTTCAAGCAGGGTTGTGTCTTCACTTTGTCGTCCCTACAGGCAAGATACCCTACAGGTGTATTGCCACCCTGCTGGAAACAAATGCAAACACAAACGCAGGCCCATTCAGTGAAGATAGTCAAATGATAAATAAACAGGCTTACATGTAGATGCGTGGACAAGCTGGCGGGCAGGTTTACAGGCAGGTAAACATCCAGGCAGTTACAAAATACAGCTAATAGACACAAAAGGTTCATTTGGTCTATTAGTGGCAGGTCTATTAGTGTTCTTAGGTAGAATCAAGAGGCACTTGTTTATTCTGTTGTGTTGATTCTTTGTTGTCGCTAGAAGTTCAGATGCACTTGTCTAATACTATTTTAACAAAATAGTATTGGCATCTCGGGTTCAAAATTTGTAAAATGATACATTATATATATAGTGTTGTTATAATTTTTCAGTCAGTTGAAATAAATCCTGAACTGAACAATTTTGGGTTGTTTTGTGTCTGTATAGGCCTACTATAAAAAGCACTTAGCATTTTTAATTTTGGTACTTGTACTTTTGCTTTTGATACTTAATTACATTTCAACACCAGTTACTTTTGATACTTAAGTACATTTAATATGAGCAACTCTAAGACTTTTACTGAAGTCATTTTCTGACGGGTGACTTTTACTTTGACCGGAGTCACTTTTAAGTAAGATATCTGTACTTTTACTCAAGTATGGCTTTCAAGTACTTTATACACCACTGGTTTTAGGAATGTTCTGTCGAATACGTAGACAGCTTAAACAGGCAGTTGTGAGAGGAAACCAGACCCGGCCATTTATAGAGTCTCCCTGCCAGTCCTACAGAAGGGACAAACTGGACAAACACATTACGTCTGAGCATCACAAAATAGCCTGTCAGTGCCGGTCAGAAATCCAATGTACAGTTCAAAATCATTAAAAGAAACACATTAACATCATGATTCCTTTAAGTTTTTGTGTCCGTGTCTGTCCCCCCCCCCCTTAAGCTGTAAACCTAGGGGAAACATTGTTTGATTACCTGGCATTACCACATGTTTATGCCAACATAGACCACATACAAGCAACAGGATTTGACATTTAACTCCTTCATGTAATATGCATAATGCAATACCAAGCTGTGTCAACCGACCTCCACTGTTTCCCCCTGTTCTAATACAGTGGAAACGGGATATAGTGATCAACCGTTTATATTGACCAAAGAGCTTGGGACAGAATCGTTCTTCTACAAATGTGTAACCAAGTACCACACTTACACTGTTCATGTTGGGTCTTTCAGTAATTTAGCGCTCCTCTCTGTCTCTATCGTTCGCGCTGCGCACTGCTAACAGAACTGAGCCAAACCAACGAATGCCCCGCTATAAAGAAAGATTTTACTTGTTTCCCAGAAGAAACATGTCTCTTTAAGTGGTTTCCACTGTATAATCAAATAAGTAATTATTTGACTTCCATATCCCATCTTCTAACATGGATGGGGCAAAGTTTCTAACCTGTACTGCAGCCAGCCACCAGGGGGTGATTGAGACATTTTGGCTGAACTTTTGGGAGCCGTCCAGTTGTGCATCTATATAAACAGTATATGGGTTCAACAAATAAAACACCTAATCAATTTTTTGGTGTGGGATCACTGCTGAATTTGCAAGCTGATAACAGGTGAGGTTATTTTTACAAGTTGTTCTGGCTATGAACATGAAGAAATACTATTCCCCACTCAAGACTGATGACTCAAACCTGGAAAACCAACCATAAGTAGCTAAATCACAACCATCTGAGAAGAGAAACAGCTTCAGCCATCACATTAGAGAGGTTCGAGATATGTATTCAATAATCTATGGGCCTTAAAGTATTTTATTTATGTTTTAATGATAACAGATTACTTCACACATGATTCAGATCACATGAAATACATGACACTTACATTTCTATTCAGACATCATTCAGATTTATATGGTTCAAAAAGCAATATAAGATTTGAGCTTGAGAAATAATGTTCTGGAATAAAAGTTTGATAGTATACTTGTGTAATGTCTGAATACAAATTTAACACACAACATAGCGACTGTATATTATGAGAATATTTTCTTTAAACATGTTTGTACATATTTAATGAGACATTAAGTTCCAAAACACTGAAGTAATGTCACACAAACCAGTATTTACAGCCAGTAATATTTGAGGATGTGTAATTTCCACAGGACACACTGGGAACTTTAAGGGCACTTGCAGTGATACTTGGAAAGGCCACAAAGACTACATAATCAGAGACTGTATTCCAGTGACACAGAGTTTAAATCTACAAGTTTCTTTCTTATATATGCCTTTTAATTAATTTAATTATAATAATCATTATACATAAATCCAGTAAAACATTAAAATCAGTCCATCCCCTTTGAAGTCTTAAATCATCAATATTTACTGTAAGAGTTATGGTATGTTTATCACTGAGAGGAAAAAAAGTTATTTGAGGATATCTCAGAAATCTGAGTGGGTGTTCCACCAAGCATGTTTGATTGAGCAAATAGGAACAATTCAGGTGCAGTGAATACTATCAGAATTGTACAATCACATCGGTTCATTATTTTTGTGACAATTAATTTAGTTGCTGATACATTTTCAAATTGTCGAGTAGTTAATTAATTGACTGCTTGTTTCAGCTATAATGAACAATGTTGACACTTTCAAAAAAGTTTCTTCGCAACTCATTAGCACTTTCTGACTAGCTAATTAACTAAACATGCTTAGAGGCTTGATCAATTCAAATCACAAATTTCCTTTACCAACATATTAACCACTAGGTAGGGTATTCAGCATGAAAGTTTTGTAGTGCTTACAATAATGATCATTTTGTGCCTTCAATCACAGGTGTGTTGTCATAATGCAAAGTTTTACACTCGTAGACCATTCAGACACTTCTCCTGCAGCATGTGTTTGGCTTCTAGAGTTTTGGACGCAGAGATCCGACCACAGGTTTGTGTGAGCAGAACTCTTTCCACCAAGAAGGACGGTCCAGCACCTGGCTGCCCTGCAACACTGTTGACCATAGGTTTTTGTAAAGCTGTGTGGAGGAGAAAGAAGTAGATGAGTCCGAGTAGTTTTTATGCTCTCTTTGTTGAAGAAGGTCTAAACGCCTCAACCCTGCTTGTTTCTTTCACAGACACTGAAATAAAGTGCTGAACTGTCTACATTTCTTCTGGCAGATATTATGGACTATGCTGATCGATTATGTTGCTTAAAATATGGTTATATTTACGGCTGCAACAAATCACTGTTTGTTGCTTCTGTGTTGGTGAAATAAGGAATTGACAGAAATATGTTGGATGTACGGAATTCATTTGTGTGGGACCTTTTGACAGGCTAAAATTATGTAAAACTAGCAGGTATAAAATATGGAATTTGTTGACAAACTAATTAATTTAGGTCAACATTTACAATTTTGGAGGTTAGGTGAATATGGTATATATATCCAGGTCATTTTAAACACACAACATACTGTAGATTAACAAAAACCTAAATGAACAATGAATAGTATAGACAGGATCCAATGCAGATTATAAACTATGATTTCCTAATTGATATACTGCCTACTCTCATTACAAAGATCTGGGTTACATTTCCTCTTGTTGAAGATAATCATCTGTTATCTTCCAAAAAAACCTTAAGGATTTGTGTTAGTATTGCATCATTTAATTTTCAAAAGAAGCTATTTCCTCCGTTACATTCTCAGGTATAATCTTCTATATGTGCCCAAAATGGCTGATATGATTTTGGCCTCATGCAGTCTAAGTCTAGACATATAGAACAAGTGAGGAGATGTTGGTTGGTTGGTAAGGATAAGTAAAAGGTTTGAATACTGATGCTCACTGTTTACTACAATAAACCAGAGATTTGTTACAGTTGACAACTTCAGACTAACGTCAGCTTTAGGATAAATAATTCATGCTTCTATGCCATCAGGGGTGTCCAAACTGCGGCCCGCAGTTTTTTTTTTGACACTCAAAATTTAGTAGCGCTCAAATGCCACTTACTTAAAGCACTTTGTTTTGCTTTATGGGGCCAGGCTTCTTCGACAGGGGAGGGGCCGGTGCATGCTTTTTGTAACTAAACGACAAAGCTACGCAAGCCTCACGCAGCCCGCAAGGCTGTGATTGGTCCGCTAACTACATCCTTTCCAGAGTCATATTTCCGGTTTCATGCCCCATAATACCGGCAGAAACCAAGGAAGATTTAGAAGAACGGATATGGACCAAATAGAAGAGCACTTGGCAGAAGAGATCTGAAATTATGACCACTTGTATAACCCGTCACTGACTAAATACAAGGACACGCAGATGACCTGCAATTCCTGGAAGGAGATCTCGGCTGACGTCGGTTTGCAGGTTGACGAGTGTACGAAGCTGTGTAGAAAGATCAGGGACAAGTAATAAACAGTCGACAAAGACTGCCACACTCAAAGAAGGTGTCTCTAAGGTTGTCTTCGACAAAAAACGTTACTCCACCTAGTGGTCTGGCGGTGAATTGCTTTGCTGACTTGCTAGCTGTCCCTCAGAACGCCACCACGCCACGCTGCCACGCCCCCCCGCCCTGAGCGACGCGACTGTCAACAGTCCACTCCAGGGCAGGGGGGCGTGGCGGCATGAGTGGCCCAGTCCTTGGTATTTTTTTCTGTATGTTGCCCTCGGGACAAAAAGTTTGGACACCCCTGCTCTATATTCTCACCAGATATATTTTTTCTTACAGAATAATCAAGTTATGGTTGTGCCGTATATTGACCTAATGAAAAAGACCACCTTTCAACAACACTCATTATGGTATGACATGACAGCTCTTTGGTTTCTGTGTTTGTGTGCGTTACCTGTCCATCAGCATTGCCAATGGGTGAGTTGAGGATGAAATCAGTGGGTGCAAATATGTCCACCAACGCTACTGCATCATCCTTAAGCTGGAGAAGAAACAGAGAGCAGATCAGGTTAAGTTTATGTGAGGTTGCCGAGCCACATCTACAAAAGCCATAATTTCCTCATTTAGCTTTATGAAGACAGGTAGAAATTAGGTAGAGCACAAGGAATGGGGAAGCGTATGACAAAATTCCATGCTAAACTATTACTAAACAATTTACAGCAGTCTCAGGAATATAGGGTTAGGATTAGGGCTTGATCTCATTCATACCAACTCTTCAAGGATGTCAATTCAATAGGGTTAGGGTTAGGATGTCAATTTAATTCAATTTTATCATAAGCGCCAGATCCTAATATACATTATATCAAGGCACTTGAAACTGTAAATGTTTCTATTTAGGAAGCAAAAGTGATTATGAATCAATTAACCTGCTTTGGTGCAAGTGAAAGTCACAACAGATGGAAGTGAGAGGGAAATGCAAGACAACCCCCAAAAAAGGGAATGGTTTTGTATGTGAAGGCCACGGGCAATTGCTCTGTCCTTATCCTTCCTGATTGATTCTTCTCTAGTTTTGTGTTCTGCTTGTGGCTTTGTCACTTCTTGTAGCATGAGGCAATACCTGAAGCCCAATCAGGTTGCAGGATCTTCAGCTCCATAAGGGTGGCACATAAATATTCTGGTCACAAGAAGATTTGTTGTGTCTCCCAGCACAGTCTCAAGAGCATGGAGGAGATACCAAGAGAGCGACTAGCTCTCCCCGTGACAGGGCCGTAGAAGGGCATCAATCAGCAGCAGGACCGGTATAGGAACAGGAGGAGCATTGCCAGAGCACTACAAAATTACATTCAGCAGGGTAATGGTGTGCATGTTTCTGACCAAACAGTCAGACTCAATGAGGGCCTGATGTCCTCTAGTGGGACCTGTGCTCACAGCCCAGTACTGTGCAGCTCGATTGGCAATCGCCAGAGAACTAGAATTGCAGGTCTGCCACTGGTGCCCCATTGCCTTAACAGATGAGAGCAGGTTCACACTGAGCACACTGACAGGCGTGAAAGACAGCTGCCTGTACCATCATCCAGCATGACCGATTTGGGGGTGGGTCAGTGATGGTGTGGGGAGACATATTCTTGGAGGGTTGCACAGACCTGCATGTCATAGCCAAAGGTACCCTGACTGCTGTTAGGTACTTGGATGAAATCCTCAGCGCGATTGTCAGAGCATACACTGGTGCAGTGGGCCTTAGGTTCTTCCTGGTGCAGGACAATGCCCAGCCCCATGGGGCCAGAGTGTTTAGGCAGTTCCTGGGTGACGAAGGCATTGATGCCCTTGACTGACCCTCATGTTCCCCTGACCTAAATCCAACTGGGCAACTGTGGGACATGATGAATAGCTGCATTGGATGGCGCCATGTACCGCCACACACTGTCCAGGACCTCACTGATGCCCTGATACAGGTCTGGGAGGAGATCCCCCAGGAAACGATGCACAGACTCATCAGGAGCATATGCCCAGATGTTGTCTGAGTGGGCGGCAGTGGCTGAGGGGTAGAGTGGTCGTCCTCAAACCTGAAGCTCGGCAGTTCGATCTCCAGTCTGACCCATCTGCATGCCGAAGTGTCCTTGGGCAACATGCTGAACCCTGAATGGCCCCCCACAGAATAACTAAGTGCTGCGAATAGATGCACTGTATGAATGTGTGTGTGAATGGGTGAATGTAAAACTGTACTGTAAAGCGCTTTGAGTGGTCTTCAAGACTAGAAAAGCGCTATATGAATACAAAACCATTTACCATGAGTCACTTTATCAGTTGGCATGAGGAAATTCACACATGTTAGATCAGCCTATGATTAAAAAAATGTCTTTGATTTTCGGCGTGATATGAATCCAGCCCTCAATGGGTTGATAATTTTCCATTAACCGTTGTTACCTCATTTTGTTCTCACCAAATTATAAAATGAACATCCGTAAAAATGTTCAACTTGAATAAATCGTTATCACGGACATGTGATCAAAGTGTCCCCTTAATTTTTTAAAACACATATATACATAGACTCAACACAAATATAAATGCAACACAGGTTGATTTTCTCTTTAATTTTTTAAACGGTCAATATTTTTCTCAGGGAAGCTAACCAAAGTGCTCGTCGGCCTCATCACGGCCTTGACCTGACTGTAGTACATCTTCATAATCTTGATTGGTCAAATAATAATAATAATAATAATAAAAGTTCCTGGTTTACACGGGTAAGGCATCGGGTGGGCAAGCGGTGACTTCGATGTTGTCAACAGAGTGGCAATGGTGTTAGAAGCGCTGTGGTATGGGAAGGCATAACCCATGCACACGAACACAGGTGTTTTTAAATGATTGCAATTTGAAAAACTATGATAAGGTCCTCAGGCATAAATTCCCGAAGCTGAAAACATCCCAGTTCTTGCATGGCTTGCATACGAACCAGAAATGTCACCTATTGAGCATGTTTGGGATGCTTTGGATTGCTGTGTTCGTCAGCAGGTTCCAATTCCTGCCAATATCCAGCAACTTCGCATAGCCATTAAATAGGAATGGACCAACATTCCAGAGACCAAAATTAATAACCTGATCAACTCTATGCGTAGAATTTGTGTTGAACTGCGTGAGGCAAATGGTGGTCATACCAGATACTGACTGCTTTCTGCGGTCCCCTCCTAAAAAATACTCTGTTAAACTGTAGGGCGGCCTTTTATTATGACCGGTCAAATTTTACTTATAAAATTGTATTTGATTTAAACGACATAAATAATATATGATATAAATAATAAAATATGCATCGCATACTTTTGATTTTCCCTGCTGTTCTCCTCAAGTTTCAATTTCCCAGATTTTTTCCTCCACATGATAAAATTTTCCACATCTGCCCATCCTCTGTAATTGCTTTTGAATTACATACTTACACATTTGTCAGTTTGACAGACACACATAAGCACACAAGCAGACAGGAAGACAGAGGGGACCCCTACCCCTACACCACTACATTGAAAAGAGCATACAACAACCAGCAGAGAAAGCAGAATCGCTGGATGACAGCCTCCGCCTCCGGTGTGTCCCTAGCATTAGTGTATCTTATGCAAATGAGAAGTACATGAATATTGTGAAAGACTGAAGGCTCCTTTATACTTTTCCGTTTAAGAAAAAACCTACAGATAAGACCGCCCTATCCGCCGTGGAACGCCCTCTCCGAGCGCCTTGGACAGCTTTTCGTGCACCTCTGATTTTTCTAACTGTCCATGTTTATTTCGGAGACCCCACAAACAGCCCTTGCCTTTGATTGGTCCGCTAACGACATCATTTCCCTACGACGTTTTTTCACATTTCTGGACCTCAAACCTTCTGCTTCACAATACACACAAACACAACTACGATTCTACGATTAATGTGACGTGTGTGTTAAGCCAGCGGAGTTGTCCGGCTACCGGTGGCTCGTTAGAGCACTGACGGCATGTGTGCACGGTCACATACGGTAATAACGAGCTTTCAAAACGGCGCTAGCGGGCTAGCCACCATGCTAACTACGGTGGTAACAGTGTAAAAACCCGCCGTCATGACTTTAATTCCACTTCTATCATAACACTGTTTCTACAATACCGCCAGGTTAGAAGCAAACACTGGGTAGTAGTTAGTGTCGGGAGTCCCTGCTGACTGTGTGTGGAAGCTGGGGTTGATGCTAGCTAGGAGCGGAGCTAGCTAGCTCCGTCTAGCTTCAAGCTACACGGATCTTCAAGCTGTGGAATTAGCAACACAGTTCGGAAACAAGACCTGGGAACCGCTGCGCTAAGAAACGATTACATCAGCATTTTGACCTGCTGGGTGTCACTTTATTTTATTAAGTTGCCATCGTAGCCTACACTGTGTGCACGTGGGGAGTAAGTAAATAAACAGAGTGGACTTCTTCTGATTACTCGTGAGGTAGGCTTCTCCAAGCTTGTCTTCCGTTGCGCCACCTACTGTTCTGGCGATTAATTGTTTTCAACACGGAGAAGTAAAAATGAAAAAGTGTCCGTCCGATTTGTCAATTCGTCCGTCCGTAACGGATTAGGGAGTAGCATAATGGAGCCTTGAGACAGACAGGAAGATAGAGAGAACAAAGTTCCTGTACCTGGGAGCAGAGAGTGAGAATGGCCATCTGAACCAACTCTGCTGGCTTCCTTCCACTCATGTAATTACCTTGAAAAGAACAAGTATGTCACAATGTCTCAAATACTGACATAAATACTGAGTCAACACAACCGAATGGATCATCTTAATTTCTGTGTATAAATTAAGGATGGGCATAATTAATCGACGACCGATTAATTGATCATTAAGAATTTTCGTCGATGACATTATTTTTTCATCGACGAAATTCTGTTGCATCACTGCCAACACTGCGAAGCTATAGGTCTCCATGAGCGCATGAGGAGTCCACTGCTCTTCTTCAAGAAGGATGTCGAAATATCCGAGTTGCCTGAACGCAGCACAGTGAGGATGTGAGCAGCTGTAGGAAGCATCCCGGAGCTATACTCTACAAGCCCCGCGGAAGGACCAGCAGCTAGCTGCTGAGAGCTAGCTGGATTTGACGGTTCTCGACCTCTCATTCCGGTTGTTGTCACGTCCTCAATCCTGGAACCCCTCACCCAGACCCGGGTCTGTTAGGGTTCCCTTCCCCGTAGACTGAGGGTCCGTGTGCGGACATGAAGCTGAGCTGCGTAGCTAACATTGGGAGCTAGCGGAGGCTAGCCCCTTTGGACCCGGATAAGCCGGGTCTGGGTAAGGGTTCCGGGAGTGAGGACGAGACAACAACCAGAGTAAAAGTTCGAGAACCGTGAACTCCAGCTAGCTCTCAGCGGCTAGCTGCTCTCTCAGCCGGGCTGAAGAGTACAGCAGCGCATATTTTCAAGTGTAACCATGGAATGGATCCCGTTTATCTGCCACAAGAGTTGTTCATCTTGTAATAAAGATCTCAATGAGGAAACACGCTGTGTTTTTTCTATTTTCACTGCATTTTAACAGCCTATAAATAGTGAATTTTAATTTAAAAATATTAACGATTAATCGAAAATTCGTTATTAACTCTCCCGACGATCGATTAAGACAATTTAATCGAATGCCCATCCCTAGTATAAATGCAACATAAAGAGGATAGTACATACCCTGATACAGTGTGGCCATGTGGTTGCTGAGGCTCCACAGGCCATACAAGGCACACAGTTTGCTTAGTACTGGTCTGAGACAAGCTGGCGTGGTCTGATCCATTGTCTGTTCATGAAACCTCCGGAGGCAGTTTTGTTCGATGTAAGCAATGGCAAGGGAACGACAGTAGTATACCTAAAACAAAAAAACACGAGGTAAATTTTTAGAATAATATTTTTTATTTCCAATCACTTTACTCAACTTTAATCAATAATCTCTCCTTCCAAACCATTTCATATGCCTTTTGTACATCAAAAAACACTGCGATCACAGACCCTTTATTAACTTGTGCTTTCTGTTTCTAAGCATATGAGCGGTTCATAAGATTCCTCTGCTTTTCATATAAAACGCTAATCCTTTTTTAATCATCTTTCCCATTATCTTTCCTGTATGTGATGTAAGTGCTATTGTCCTATAGTTCATTGGATTTGATGGATCCTTCTCTGGCTTAGTATTATCCCTTCTCTCAAGAAATCCCCAATATCAGCTGATCTTGTCCTATCTTGCTCTCCTCAGTCAAGTTATTAGAATATGATTTGAATAAGTACTTTCGCTATCATCTCTACCAAAACAAGATTTCTTCCCTTATAAATGTGTCACATCCACCTCCTATTACATCTAGTAGTATATCCCATTATTCTGAAATCCAACTTATAATAATCCAACAATAATGCTGTGAAACATTCACTGCATGATCAGACTGCCTCTGTATGCGAGAGAAAACTTCTGCTATAAGAGTTCTCCTCTGCTCTTATTTGTGCGACAAGCGTGAACATGATAGCAGAGCTGGGATGTCGATGTTTTTGACCGATGGCATAGGATGTTTGGTTTGTTTGGCACCTTAATTCTTGTTTTAAGGTAACTCTGATTCAGTCTTATTTTTTAACCTGTTTAATTTGTGCATCACCTTGTGTGTAGCTGCTTTCAGACATGCGCTAAAGACACATTTAATTAAAACTTCCCAAGAGACTGTATGTGAGAATGCAAATGTGCGTCGGAATTTTTCAAAAGTTCCTGCCTGAAAACAGTGTGTGTACTTGTACAGATATCTTTGTTAGGACCATTTTGAGCCTACAGCCTACAGTATGTGCACTTGTGTATGTTACCTGGCTGTTGTTAGAGGCCTCAAACTCATCCTTGGCTAAAGCCCTCTGCTGTTCTAGCCTCTTCTGACTCTCTTCCAACAAGAAACACACCAGCCAATTATATGCTGCCAGTGGCACTGATTTGAAAGACAAAAAGATACACAGTATAATGAGAAAGCAATTTGAAAACACAATTAAATTGAATTTTGTCAGGAGCAATACTTGTGTACTGTCTGGAAGAGATAAATGGTTAATAAGATATAATTAGTACCTCCCAAATTTAGTAACTGGACTTTCGCACCATTTCTTAGACGAACGTAAGATCTGTCCAATCCAATGTTGCCATTGAAATGAAGCCGCAGACTGTTGATACAATTTGCATCTATACTTTTCTAAAACATTGTAGATCGTGGTAGTGGTTCCTGATCATAGTGGCAGCTGATCATGGATAATGAGTACAATTCGATTACTCCATTCATCTCTGTCAGACATTTTCTCGTATAAAAATAATTTAGATATTGATACACCTCTTCATTTATGTTAGACACTTTCTTTTCTCATCGACATTGTTATTTAATTGATTGCTCTGCAGATGAACAGATGTTTCTGCCAATATTTTCACAATGAACAATGTTTTCTGAATACTAGTTTTGTCAAAAAAAGTTTGTAGTCAACATTTCAAGTTAATCCAATCTGTACCAGCTGAAATAACAAAATACCTGCAGAGTCCATACACTCCTCCATTGTTGTTGGTGTAAATTTGCTTCCCAGAATCTTCTGGAAATCATCAAGGAAATCCACACTATGAAAGGGAGACTCAATCCGCATACCATCTGTAACCAGACAATACAGAACTTGATGCTGTGCAAACTAATCAAAGATTTCATGTGAATTCATCATGCATTATGAAAGTGTTAAGCCTGTCAGCATCACAGGCATGTGGAGCCATTATGTGGCTGTGTTTTTGTTTCCAATAAGGTCTATGTATAGATGTAATTGTACTTACATTTGGTCAAACAAACCTCCTGAGTAAAATAATTAGTGACCAATTAGTTACACCAATTGACTACAATTCGAAAAGAGCTGCACCAGACTTGATATAACATTTGTAAATTAGGCCACTGGTCTCAAATGTTGTTTTAGAGTCCAAAAACTGCTTTAACATTGTAAATCTGCACAACTGCATTTCTGCCTCTGTCCCAGTAACTTAATATTTAATGCATCTCAGCTTGACTGAGCACTGACCATGATGCTTGGCATGTAGCCAGCTGAGCAAGTAGTTGCTGGTCTGTTGCAGCAACAGATTATTGTCTCCTTCATATGTGCAGTTTGGGTCATTGTCATCCCGAAGATTACCCAGCCGATTCACTGAAAGACAGACAACTCAAGTTAGGCATTTGTGTGTGTGTGTGTGTGTGTGTGTGTGTGTGTGTGTGTGTGTGTCTGTGTGTGGTTAACTGTGGCAGACGAATAAGACTGTAGGGGGCCTCTACTGTCTAGGTAATGAATGAAAACACTGTTATATGTGAATATGTGTATGATTGAGACTGACTGGCCAGGTATCCATGTCCACCGCAGGCCTCTCTGCATTCTTGAATCCCCTTCTGAGCAGTCCATGAACCCAATGGTTTACTGGAGCAGCCTATGGCATGGATCTCCCTGCCCATCTCTGCCTAGCAAACACATACAGCAACTATATTAAGTACAGACCATAATTATTTTTGCTCCTCAGGCTCTGAGCTCACTACAGTCAATTGGAACGTAGTGGCTACTACACAAAATTGCCAAGTCTCAGAATAAAAATGTCAAGGTTAACTTCAATACAGAATTTGAAGTACTAACATGCACAACTGTTAAACTTATATTAAATGGAGTAGGATATTCCATAGAAATATATAGAAATATATATTATTTTACTTACTTGAATGTCGTCTTTGCTATTCATCATCTGCCCAATCTGGAACTCAACAAAGTTCATGAAGATAGATTTGGTGAAGTGTTCAAGAGCATACGCTGCTGCCAGATACGGGATCAGACGCCATTGCTAGATAAACACACAACGCATATATATTACGGTTTAACACTCTGGCACATGGCTGTGTTAGACCATTTAATGGTTCAGGATTTTTGGATGGGTCAGAAATCATTGTTCAATGAGGAATTGGATATTCCATCAGCACAACCCTTACCCTGGATATACTTAGTATACTTAACCATCTGGACTGAATAATAATAATAAATCACAATATAGCTATACAAATGTTTATTGACAAAATTGGGATTCTAAAATAATCTGGTGTTAATGGTGGATAGGTTGGGATAATTATCTCTCTTCTTGGCCTTCATTCTTCTGTCTATATCTGGTGGTCTGTATTTTTTGCTTCAGGTATTTAAGGGTTGTGTGTGTGTAATTTCCTACCTAGCACCCATTCAGTCAAACTCTAGTGTGGAACAAACAATAAATATCGCAATGCGGTTGTATACCTCCTTCAAGAAGCACAGTTTCTGTGTACATATTTTCTACAATTGTTTTTTCCGGATTCAGTGACCTCTGATCTTTGACCACTGAAATACAATCACTTAATCTTTAAGTCCAAGTGCCAACTGATCAAAAGTTGGAGAAATTCCCTCAAGCATTCTTCCAACTTGACCTCAACATTTGATCTTTGACCACTGAAATCGAATTAGTTAATAAGTGCATTCAAGTGAACATATGTGCTACATTTGAAATAATTCCCTTGAGATTTTTCTGGGATATTACATTCACAAGGTAAAAAGTGTTTGAGAGGACAGTGAACTTTGACCACCAAATTTTAAAAAGGTCATCCATGAGTGAAAGTGAATTGTGCCAGATGTAATGAAAATCCCTCCAGGCAGTCCTGATATATAAAATTTACAGGAAAATGAAATTATTCCATGAAGGTCTTAAGGAGATAGAGCATCAAAAAGGCAAAAAAACATTTTTCAGTCCAAGTGAATGTTTGTACCAAATTTTAAGAAATTCCCTCATGGTGCTCTTGAGATATCGTGTTCAAAACAATGAGACGGCCAGGCAACCAGAAATGCCTGCGACCACTGTCATTAGTGCGGAGGCATAACAAATCCTTTGGACATCAATTACAAGTTGTACATGTAATAGTTGGTAGTTGTCTAGTTGTGACCATGGTAAGAACTACATGACAAACTCAGTGCTTCAGTTTACCTTAACCGCGTAAAGGTTTGGGTCAAGATTGGACAAAACACAGCGCCTGACAGGAATGGACTCAGGTTTGATTCAGACAGAAATATGCAGATTAAATGGCACTAAAATATCTCTATATTATCGTCTTTGTCCATCATCTATACAATTCTGACCTGTAACTGGTACTCCAAAACCGGAATCTCATCCGAGTCCTTGGGTCCAAACTGTCTCCTGGTTGCTGAAAAGCGGATGGCAACAACCAGAGCTAGCTTCAGGTTGGTCAGAGCCATTCTGGTGATGTACACCCTGCCCCCTGACAGGGCACCGAGAGATGCTCCGAAACGCTTGTTTGAGTCCTGGTGGAATGATGAGAGACACAATAAGCAATTAACTTCAACAACGACTCTTCGTTTCACTTTTCAATCAACCAAGCGTTCACACCCAGGTGTACAAGCTGTTAATCATCAGATGTAGTCTTTATTTACTCTGTTTTTTGACTGTACTTACTATTTACAATTGGCTACCAGAGCAATCAGTTCTGTAGATTGTTACCCCCGGGAGCCACAAAATAAGCCTAAAATTGTTGGGTATTTGCTAACAGTCTGCCAACATTACATTTCTTGCTCAATGAGAAGTCTCACTTGTCTAGACATTTTGTGTGACTTTCCTTTCATTCATCAGCCATCTGTAAATGTGTGGCTCAGGAGTTGGAGCGGTCGTCCTCTAACCAGGTCGGCGGTTCGATCCCAGTCTCCTCCAAATCACATACTGGAGTCACCCCTAATGGCCTTTTCTCATATAGAAAGTGCTGCACATAGATTCCCTTTGAACGTAAAACTGTACTGTAGTCCCCGGGACTAGAAAAGTGCTATAAAAATACAGACAGTTTATAAGCCCAACCTTTAAGATAAACACATAAAAGACATAACAGACACTATGTGATAAAATTGTTTAATATTGCAATGATGATGTGACTTGCGATAAATAAACACACCAGTCCCTTGTTCAGGACCCAGAGACCACGGACAGCTCCACACCTGGGAGAAGGCACACAGCCTGGTTGCAGCTCCATCAAGTTGGGTGCAGACACCAGGGAGCCATCTACACTTACAATGCTAATTTGAGGGCGTTTCATACGTGTAGTGGCGTCTGTGAACCTGACTTGAGGCAAATGCGATCAATAGAAGTTTCCACAACAGAGTTTAGTCAGAGGAGGCAGAGCAATCTATGTTTTAAAAATCTCAGTTTTTTCTGTTTCCCCTTCTTATTCTCTTTTTCCGGCAATGATTCAGACAGAAAACCCTGTCAATGATCCAGAATGTCTATAAATTTTCATCTAGGGCAGCATGGGTCCATCTGATTGGCCAAATATATTGGTACGGAGAGCGGGAATGTGTGGCGCATGGAACACCATTTATCGCAGTTTTTGCCGTCTTTTGCAATGTGTCTATCCTGCACATAAATATCGCAATGATGATTGATTTGTTTCCAAACAGACACACAAATTTGCATTTATGCTTGTTTGCTTTGAATACAAATATGTAATAGTGAATTGCATTACAGTCTTTTTGTTTGTGTAGTGTTAGATTTTTTGTGATTGTGGGCATGGAGGGGGCTCGGAGAGAACGCACAGGTGAACACTCCCTGGTTTCAGAAGGCAGCAGCTGAGCTGCTAGAGTGAGACACATGGGAAAGACACAAGGAGACACAGAGACTTGCATGGGAAGGAGAGAAGCACAAGAGCCTCATGGAAAAGGCTGTGCTAACAGGCCAGCAGAAATTGCTACACTTTCAGTGGTGATGTGGTGAGACCCCTGTGGCATTGTCAAGTGCCATAGTGACTATTATTACTCATATTATTGTTTTCAATGTATTTTTATTTTATTTCATATTTGTCAGACGAGACTCTGAATGGTACTCTAGTTTTAAGTGAAAAATCCTCTACAATCTTACTAACCTTGAATGGTGTAATGTAGTGGCCATCAGAAGTAACATCTCCCGTCTTATTCAGTAGGTTCTCCCGTGGGATCCTCACATTGTTGAACATAACAAACCTGATACATTGACAAAAAAGTGCATTAAGTAAATGGACTGTATTTATATTGCACGGATCTAGTATTCCGGACCACTCAAATGTTTTACACAATAATCACACACTATTACACACATGAGCGAGTAGGCGTTTTGATAACGTCCCAACACACAACGGAAAAAAACTCAAATAATTTTCTCTCAAAATTTATGCAAACTTGCAAAGCCTTGGATTATATCTGCAACTGTATAAAGTAGCTAGTTATCAGATAAAGTGGGCAAAAAATCTCTCTCAATCACCTACCCATTATCCAATCCATTCTGGCCAAGCTTCTTGCCAATATCTCCAGCCATTACACCCGGGAGAGACAGCAGGGTATTTGGGTCCCTTACCTGTAATACACTGGTTATAGACTTAATGGATTTCGCTCAGGGTACTCAGTCATTTAACCTGTACAAAAACAACACTTTTAATTTCTAGGATAATTACTATGACTTGGTGGCTACTAAGCCTTTCGGCTCTGCAACTTTCAATCTCCTTTCTGACTTTTACCTTTATCTTGTGTATCATTAAACATAGTAACAACAATTAAATCTAGAGTATTGTTTGATCTGGCCTGCGAGGTGATTCATGAAAACAAAAAAACAACATGTGCGAAAAATCTATGAAGTACGAATAAGATTTTCCCTGCTAGCACCAGTTTGCAACTGTGCCTCTAACATTGAACTGGTCTCTCTCTCATCTCTGGGAGCGATGTAGAGATTACACTCACACACAAAGGGAGAAACAGAAAGTGAGCTGAGATGACTGAGGAAAACTCATTAACATGAACAAGCAGTTGTTTTGTTTTCGTGTCAAAGTCCTGCATGTCGGCAAGAAGAGAGAAGGTGGAAAAAGGACCAACTCAGAGATTCATATGAAATCTTACAGAGCCGTCTTTCTGACTACCAGAAAGCAGTAAAATCTGCAAAAACTAAGTTTATATCTAACCTGGTCTCCAATAACTATCGCAGGCCTGCCTCAGGTTTTTTTTTAATCATTTAAAAAATATCATGAAACCCTGTAGTCCTACTCCTCTGCACACACCTGTCCTCTGTGATTCCTTTCTTAAATGTTTTGTTAAAAAATGTCTGTTCTTATATCATCTTTAACTATGTCCACTGACCATTAATCCCTATCATGCGCCCAGCTGTCTTTGGTCAATTTGAGCCCTTATCAATCTCCTCCCTATCCGAGTTGGATCACCATCTGCGACCCACAAATTGCCCTTCCGATATCATCCCCGCCAGTCGTCTGGCTGGGAGGTAGTCTTCGACACTGTTGGCCAATGTATTCTGTCATTGATAAACACCTGTCTTCTCCCTGGCTAGTGTCCCAGCTGCCTTCAAACCTGCTGTTGTACAGCCCTTGTTAAAAAAACAAAATCTTGATCCCTCTGTTCTCTCTAATTTCAAGCCCATTTCTAAGCTGCCCGTCCAAAATCCAAGAGAAGGTAGTTCTCACCGAGTTGCAAACATTTCTTATCAACAATAATGTATATTAAAAGTTCTAGGTTTTAAACAGCATCACAGTAGTGAAACAGCTCTTTTAAAAGTTTTTAACGATGTGATTTTAACTGTTGATTCACGCCGTGAAAACTTGCCCCTGAACTGTATTTGGAAAATCAGAACTGCAAGATGTGGACAATCTTGGGCCTTTGGCTCCTAATATTCACTCCACTGTAAAGAGTCTTGGTGTTCTTTTTGACAGGGCGTTATGTGGTATATTTTAGCTAATAACTCTTTTGAACATGGTTATAAAACATGATGACATCTTAAAAGCTTAAGCGTCTTAAACTCTCTTTGAACACTATTCCAGGTGTTACTCGTTAGCTCTCTCCCCCTTAGAATACTTCTTGACCTGTACAATGAAGGACCCTGTTGTGTGACGTCATGTTATCTCAAGTTTTGGGGTCCCACCTCCCACCTATAAAACTTCTTGCCCTGCAGAGAGAAGTCAGACTTTCACTATTGGCTTGTGATGTCTCCGGGTATACCATGGTATCCGTCTGACCTGTGAAACTTCTGTGTAATAAACATTATTGTACTTATAAGTACTGGGTCCGCGGTCTCCTCTCTTCAAACACCGACTTCAACAACACTGCTGCTTGAAAGACACGACAGTTACATTTTGAAAAAATTTAATTTCTAAAGTGGTCAGAGGTAGTTTATTTCAACTAACAAAATAGCCAAGGTAAAGGCCTACCTCCCACAAAAGACCTAGAGAGAGTTATGCATGCGTTCATAACCTCCCGTCTTGATTATTGTAGTTCCCTGTATGTAGGCTTAGATCAAGATTAGCTTAGATCTTAGACCTTTAAACGGCTGCATCTAGTCCAAAAAGCTGCTGCTCGCCTGCTGACTAGGAAAAAAAAGAGACCATATCACACCCATGTGGCGCCTCTTACACTGGCCTCCTGTTTTAAGGAGGCCAGTTGTTTTAAATGTGCTATATAAATAAAATTGACATTGACATTGCTGACCTACGCTCACTTTAAACATGAATAATGAAGCTTTCGCAAGTGGATCACAGTGGACGTTTAGGCAAAGAACATGGTGTAAATGACGCCTTTTCGAGTTAAATGTAAATGCAAGGGCTAAGGGTGGCTTGGATGACACCACAGGAGCAGTATGGCATTTTATGTTTTTTTTTACATTTGAAGTTTCCGTCACCACCTATAAATGTTTTGGATTTGGCTGAATCCCTGAAGCTGCAAAAGGGTTTTGAGGACTCAAACACTCACCCACCCTTCGACATCGACATAGTGGTGATTACATAATGAGTTAATGAAAAATTTACCAACAGAGAGAGACAACATACATAACAAACCAAATACAATATAATTATCATATACAACCAAAACACTTAACTAAAACGAAATCAACACAGGGATGGGAATCTAATGATAAATATGTATTCATAGCATTGATTCACTCAGCCCCTCTTGACTCCTCTCTCACTCTACCACCTTCTCATTCACACCGACAGAGACACACAACACTGACGCATATAATTACAACAACATCAGATACATACACAGACTGGGTAAACACTTTTCTGACATGACATCAGTGTTAATTTCGTTGACGATAACGATAACGAAAAATATTCGTTAACGCCCCTTTTCCCATGACTAGACGAGACTAAGACGTAACGAAATGGATCTTTGAAAATAAAAACTATGACGAAATCTATTTTAATTTTCGTTAACGAGACGAGACGAAACGAAAATGTTGGCGGTTGACTAAGTCACAACAATTTTTAAAAACATAATCTTATCAGGCCATCATGAAGTACCCGGAGCGGCGAGTGTGTGTGTCTGTGTGTGTGTGTGTGCGTGTTTGTGTTTTTGCTGCCAGACAGCGCACCGGTCCCGAGGCTCCGCCCCCGCGCATTCGCTCAGAGAGACAGTGAGATCAGAGCTTGTTCATGTGAAGCAGGCCGGTCACTGACTGACTCACCTGCTTCTTAACTATGGAAACAGTGAAAACACAGAGTTTCTCTGGTCTCAGCTGCTCTGAGATCAGCGCCGCAGCTTCTGGATCAGAGCAGAGGCTGCAGTTGGTTTCTGCCGAGCTCCAGCTTCTGTGGCCGCCTCCAGTCTGATCTGCTTTCAATTTTTGTTTTCACATTTCGCCAACGCCAGCTAAAATATATAGGCTGCAGCTATATGTTTTTATTTATTTCAAAATAGGGTACTTTTTATTTCATACATTTCCCACAAATATGGGGATGACTCAAATAACCCTACATAGTTCTGCGTAGGCCTACACTTGCCTGTGTATTTTCTTCTCCTCTTCATAAGCATTTGGTGTTTCCCTTTGTTGTAACAGGTAAAAATAAATAAAATGTCAACAGTTTTCTTTATTGTTGTTCTATAATTTCAGAAATGCAATAATCTACAGATTAGTATAGTATAACTTTATATAAAATTTTATCAGCTTTGTTATCAAATATGTTTTGCGGCTCCAGACAAATTTTATTTGGGGGAAGAGGGGGCAAAATGTATCTTTTGATAGTAAAGGTTGCCGACCCCTGCTATAGACCTATAGGAGGGACATCTAATGGACAACCTAAGTACTGCAAGCTAGACTAGTACGCAGTTGTAGACACAACACAGGGGGTCCCTGGACCTGAGAAGGGAAGATAAGGAGTTTAATGTGGCTATTAAATGTGACTAAAACTAGACTAAAATGTAATTTGTTTTCGTCGACTAAAACTAGACTAAAATGTAATTTGTTTTCGTCGACTAAAACTAGACTAAAACTAAGAAGGATCAAAATGACTAAAACTAGACTAAAACTAATGTGCATTTTCGTCAAAAGACTAAGACTAAGACTAAATCAAAAATAGCTGCCAAAATTAACACTGCATGACATCACTTGTCATCGGATCTCTCAGGATAGATGTTAATACAAGGTCGAAACAGGGCCTGTGTGACATCACATCAGATGACAGCATCTAATAATACAATCAGTTATAACTCGGTCAGTGGTCAAAGGTCTTACCGGGACGATGAAGGAGTGCAGGCCGTGGCAAACCTGGTCAGGGGTGTAGAGCTGAGCAAACACCACTGCATGGGTGGCAGTCTTACCAAGGTTCCCCACCCAGAACTTGGCAGCCTCATAGTCTGGAGAGTTGATCACAAATTCCTACAGACAGAAAGGTTACTGTTTGCAACAGTGATGTAGAGTCCTGATTTCCCAAATAACTTCCAAATTAAATTTTACGAGGCAAAGTATCCAGTAAACCAGGATAATACCAGCAAAATGTTACTAGACGAGAACTAAGGTAGGGCTGCACGATATATCGAAAATGTATCGTCATCGCGATATTAATGTGCGCGTTAGACATATCGAAAAAAGACGCAAGAAATTGGGATATATCGTGTTCCATGCGCCATGCATTAACGCTCTCCATATTTGGCCAATCAGATGGAGCCCTGCTGCCCTAGATGATAATTTAAAGACATTTAGATCATTGACAGGGTTTTTTTTTCAATTTATATTTGTCGGATAAAGAGAATAATTAGAGAATAGAGAGAAAATAGAGAATCTGAATTTTCTG